>NW_026562100.1:342840-513281 GCF_028858705.1 Grus americana
AAAGCGATTTTATTAAGCCCTTTCATCCCATACCTTTTCCCGGCTTGGGGTTTGGAGTTTCTTGGGGTTGGTTTTTTTGGGGATTTTTTTTTTTTTTTTTGGCAAAACCAAAGGGGAGCAGGATGCATTTTTGCTAAGAGGGGACGGAGGGTGGCGGAGGCCGTCATCGGAGAGAGGACAGGAAAGCCACGGGCGCGTGATAATCCGGCTGCCGGGTTACGTGGGCGAGTCCCGGGAGCTGGCGGGGAGTTAGCAACAGGTCGGCTCTGAAATTAATACTCGGGGACCACCAAACTCGTTTCCAGACAGGAGCGTTTCTTCCTCTTGTTCGTTAAATTAACCGGTGCCTTTCCCGAGCATCGCTGCCGCGCGGTGGCAGGTGATGCTGTTCAGTCGAAGCAGGAATTTGGGGGATAAAAAGCAGATTTCACGTTAGTGTTTGCAGCTTAAATCGTAACAAGTTATTTATTCTCTGGCTTTGGGTTTGGTTTTTTTTTTTTTTAATTAAGTCTTTGTGATGAATGCATCATTATTAGTACAACGGGCAGCATATGCCAGCGCGGCGTTTGAAGTTTTATTTTAAATTATGGGTTTGGTTCTTTTGGGCTGTTTCCCAGTGCACGGTGTAGCTCTTGCTTCTTGAATTTCGTCCAACAGCCCTGACAGTTCCCCAAGTTTTCTTGGTGTTTTGCTCTTCTTCAAACTTCGGTTTCAGAAATCGAGCAACTGGGTGCGAATCTCAGAGGTTTTTTTGGGGTTTTTTTTGTGTTTGAACGATGCTACGGGCTGTTTTATTGGGTTATGGGAAGAGAAACCTCCTCCAAGTCCGTGCTTTTAGGGCTGTGCCTGGAGGAGGAGGCACGCGGAGGCGTGATGCTCGTGGATTTGGGTGGACGTGGGGGTGGACGATGGCCGGGAGGACGTAAGGGAGCTCTGCGCAACTTTTCCCTTCTCCTTTCTAAACAGGGAGATGACGAAGAGGCAGTGATTGACCAAGGAAGAACGAGCAACGTCGTCAATATTCACTATGAGAAGGAGGAGTTGGAAGGTGAGTCTCTGCTGAGATCCCGGTAGAGGAGCCGCCAGCCCAGCGCCTTTTCCCGTCGCACAAAGTCCCTGCGACGTCCCTTGCTTGGCATTTTAGATGATCGGGAACCATCACTTGTTGTTGCTCTCTCGTTGCAAAGTTTGAGTAAAATAGGCTTGGGAAAAAAGGGCAGGTCTGTGACGTTCAGGGATCCAGTTAAAAGAAAATTAAGAGAAGTTGGTGTTTCCTCCTGGGGTGGCTGCACTGATTTAATTGCAGCATCTGCGTCAAGCGTCTCCGCGGTATCGAGAACGATGCAAACGCCGCTTTTTCGCAGGCCACCGGACCCTGTACGTGGGCGTGCGGATGCCGCTGGTGAGGCAAAGCCAGCAGCATCACCGTCCCCACAGCCAGAAGCATCGGGAAGAGGAACGGGAGAAGGACTCTGCCCCGACGGAGCAGGGCTACCACTGTAAGTCCCGCCGCAGCGTTCACTGAACTCCTCGGGGCTACGTGGGTGCTGGGGTCTTCTGCAAGCAGGTCCCCGTGCCGGTTTGAGTGGCTTGCTGTTCTTCCGAGGGAAAGCGGCATCATTTAGCAGGACCCACTCTCTTTTCCCAAACTTTCCTCTTTCTTCTCTTTTTTTTTTTAATTTTTTTATTTTTTTTTAAGACAGTTAAATGCATAAAGGATTTAGGCTCGCCTTCCTCAGAGGGATCCTGGCTTTAAAAATGGAACTGTGGGGAAGGGAAGGTGCCCATCCTTATGCAGAGGTGGATTAGATGCTTCTCCTTCTCTGGGGCTCTGTGCAAGCCTGGACAGAGCCAGGGCAGAGGGGCCAGCCTGATGTTTATGGTGCCGATCGATGCCCGCTTTGCCTGTGAGCGTGACGGGCCGTATTCGGGCACGGTAACGGGACGGGGCTTTGCCTTCTGCCCCCAGACACTCCGTCCCAGCGAGTGCAGTTCATCCTCGGGACCGAGGAGGACGAGCAGCACGTTCCCCATGACTTGTTCACCGAGCTGGATGAGATCTGCGTGAAAGAGGGTGAAGATGCCGAGTGGAAGGAAACGGCAAGGTAAATCCCCGCTGCCGGCCGCGGTGGGAGAGGAGTCCCCTCGCCGGCAGCGCCCGCGGGCTCTGCTTTCCGCTCTCCGGGACTTTGGCAAAGCTTTTGCAGGTGCCGATGCGAGGAGCCTTCTCTCGCCGCCCTGTAGCTCTGTTAAAGGGGTTGCGGAGCTGAGGCCGTTTCCTCGCAATGGGGCTGATCGCGCCTGATGTCCGCAGGTGGCTGAAGTTTGAGGAGGACGTGGAAGACGGCGGCGAGCGCTGGAGCAAGCCCTACGTGGCCACGCTGTCCTTGCACAGCCTCTCTGAGCTGAGGAGTTGCATCATCAACGGGACGGTGCTGCTGGACATTTGTGCCAACAGCATCGAAGAGATTGCAGGTACCGCGGGCGCCGCGTCTCTGCGGGAACGGCCGAGCTCGGTTTGCCGCGGTGCCCTCTGCTCCCGAATCAAACCCTGCCCCAACGGCGCGTCCTTTTCCAGAAACCCCGCTGTGTTTTTAAGTTGGTTTTGGATGCAGGCTGGGCGTGCAACAGTCACACCAGCTTTTTCTGGTGTGTTTTTTCCAGCTTTTTTTTTAAATGTGTAGAGTCAGACAGAAAGGCCAGACGGGGCAAGAAAATTGCATTATTTCGAATGGGAAATAATTATCTTAGCAAAGTGATGAATAAGCACTTTGCTCGTGTTTTTTAGCAAAAGAAACTTCTTGCTTTCGCTGCAAAGGCTGAACTGTATTAAAATGTCTTGCTAAGCAAGGCTGGGCCTGTGTCAGGGGATCCTGCGTGGCACAGCCTTCCCCTGGGGGCTTCAGGGCTTGGGACCTGGGGGGGTTTCTGCTCTGACGGCTTCGTTTCCCTTTGCCATCCCCAGATATGATCCTGGGCCCGCAAGACCAGTCCACGGAGTTTGACGAGCACGTGCGGGCAAAAGTTCGAGAAGTCCTACTGAAGAAGCATCACCATCAGAATGAGAAGAAAAGAAACAACCTTCTTCCCATCGTCCGCTCGTTTGCTGATGTGAGCAAGAAGCAGTCAGACCTGCACCTCCTTGACAAGCCAGGTGAGGGTTCCTGCAGGGCTCTGGTCCCATTCGACTTGTCCTGGCAGAGGAGAAGCATCCCAATTGCTCCTTGTCCGTCTTTCTGAGTGTCTTTCTTTTTCCTACCAGCCCAAACACTCACCCCTCATCCTTCTCCTACCACTGCAGAAGCTAAAAATGGGGTGAACCACGAGAGCAACGCGATGGACTTAAGCAAGGTGAGACGCTCGTAGCTATCTTATGCCTTTAGGGCCAGATTTGGTCTTGCAAATTTGGCTGCAGAGTGCTGAGGGCTTTGCTTTTGGGGTATTTGCCTGAAAATCGCTTGTTGTGCCTAGGCGCAGCTGCATTTCATGAAGAAAATTCCCACCGGGGCTGAAGCATCCAACGTGCTCGTAGGAGAGCTGGATTTCCTTCGCCAGCCCATCGTGGCATTTGTCCGCCTGACCCCGGCTGTCCTCCTCTCGGGCATGACGGAAGTTCCCATCCCAACAAGGTCTGAACGAGAAGCACAAAGATTTTATTTCAAAAAACCCCCACCCAACGAAAGAACATCAAGGTGCATGCATCAGTTTGGCGTCCCAAGGGAACAAGGGCAGGGGGAGCGAGGACATTTCTCCCACTCACATCCCTTCCCTGCTGTGTCTTTCAAACCCCTTGGCCAATTTTAATGAAAATTGGCCCAAAAATTAAATTTGCCATCGGTTTTGGTGAATTTCAAATTCCTGGCGGAGTCGGTGAGCCTACGTGTCCCCTCTGGAGCTGCGCTCGGGGCTGGGGGCTCCCAGGGATTTCCTTGGGTGTCCTTTGAGCAAGGACACGTTCTTCTCGCTCATTGTGTTTTTCTTGCCCAGGTTCCTGTTTGTTTTGCTTGGACCAGAAGGCAAAGCCCATCAGTACCATGAGATCGGCAGGTCCATGGCTACTATCATGACGGATGAGGTGCGAGAAGAGAGAATTCCGGGTCATTTTTGGTTTTCTTCAGCTCTCTGCAGTAGTGAGGAAGAGGATTTGCTTCCCAACTGCCCACACCTCTCCAGATAGCCCACCCCTCGTTCACACGCCGAAGCAAACGCACGGATTTGTATCACCCCACCTCTTGGAGGTTGAAATCCCACCCGGTGTGCATCCTGCACCTCCCCGGGGTCCCCAGCACCCTGTCCCCAGTGGTGGCATTGCCAGGGCCAGTGAAACTTCCCCGCTTTAAGCAAAAGGGTATGGTGTGCCATGAGGGATGGGGACCTCGTGGAGGAGATGATTACAAGTACCGTGATGGACAGATTTTTCCATTTGGGGGAATATTTCCTGCCATTACAAGCAGGAAATTTGGGGAAAATGATCTTGCATTTAGCCAGGAGCTTACCGTAGTGCTTAGGACATCGGAGATGGGTTGTCCTCTGAGCAGGTTGTCTCCTGTCGGCAGGTTTTCCGTGACGTTGCCTATAAAGCCGAGAACCGGGCTGACCTCGTGGCCGGCATCGACGAGTTTCTGGATCAGGTCACGGTCTTGCCGCCAGGAGAATGGGATCCATCGATCCGAATCGAGCCCCCGAAAAACGTCCCTTCGCAGGTGGGTGCTGCGGCGGAGGGAGGCGCGAGGGGGACGGGCAGGCCGGCGGCCGGCCGGCCGGGGATGCTGTTCTGGGACCCAGATTCACCAGGTCCCAGTTTGACGCAGTCACATACCCAGACCAGAAGCCCAACAAGCCAGTGGTTACGAATCCATAGCTTTGGCTTATTTCCTTTTTAACAGGGAAAAAGGAAGATGCCAGGAGCTCTCGATGACAGTGCTTCTCACAGCAAGCCAGAGAAACACAGTGGTCCTGAACTGGAGCGCACGGGAAGGTGTGAGCTTTAATAGTTTGTGGGGTTTGTTGTTTGTTTTTTTTTTTCTCTTTGCCTCTAGAATCGGAGCGTGCACCTTCCCTTGTAGCAGTTTTCTGGGGTTAGTTGGTTCAGTGAAGGGGCTTCACATTACCAGCTCGGTCCCCTGGGCTGGGCAGGTGAGATCTGGGCAGCTGGGCTCAGCCACAGCACCACTGCAGACAGATTTTCACTGCAGACAGATTTTCTTGATTTGGGGTGGAAGCAGCTGTGTAAATACCTCCAGGGAGAGCTCTGCTGCTTCTCCAAGCAAGGGACAGTTGCAGTAAGAGGGGATGGGCTTTCAGGTTTGGTCCTTTTTCTTTTTGTTGGAGGGGGTTTTTGTGCTTGCTTGGTTTCTGCCGGGTATAAAACGGCCGAAGGAGACTGCTGCTGGTTAGCAATGAAGGTTACTGTCTGCTTGGGCTTGTCCTTCTGCAGCAAAACCCCCTCTGTGTGGTCTTGCAGGGAAACAGTCTATTTGTTTTTCCTTCCTCCAGGCTCTTTGGAGGTTTGATCCTGGACGTGAAGCGCAAAGCCCCGTGGTTCTGGAGCGACTTTCGGGATGGTCTGAGCCTGCAGTGTCTGGCGTCCTTCCTCTTCCTCTTCTGTGCCTGCATGTCCCCTGTCATCACCTTCGGGGGACTGCTGGGGGAGGCGACCAATGGCCACATCGTGAGCACCACTCTTGGGTGGCGTGGGGGAGCGCAAAACTCATGCAAAATCTTCGCTGCAGTGAATTTGCTTTGGGTTTTTTCTTCTTTTTCCCATTGATTTATTTCCTCGCCGCTGCCTCTTCCCTGGACAGAGTGCCATGGAGTCACTGCTGGGCGCATCCATGACCGGCGTGGTGTATTCCCTCTTTGCTGGCCAACCTCTCACCATCCTCGGCAGCACTGGACCCGTCCTCGTGTTCGAAAAGATCCTCTACAAATTCTGCAAGTAAGGCCGGCTGCCGCGGCCGAGTGCCGCGAGAGCCTTCAGGAGGCACTGGTGGAGAAAAGAGGTTTTTCTCGTCTTTTTCTCAGTGAGAGTTGTTAGATTTCAGTTGTTTTCTGTGTCGCAGACGTTGCACGCTGCTGCTTTAGTATGTGATGGTGCAAGAGCCCTTGGTCTCTGAAGGATGGATGAGGTTGTTTGGGGTTTTTAGGGTTAAAATGAAGCAGGAAGAGGAGAAGCCATAAGGATGGGGATCCTTGTGTTGTGATGACTTTGATGTGAGATGAGACACCCTGATTGCAATTCAATTTATTCTTCAGCCCCAGCTTGCTGGTAGCAGGTGACTGGGTGCAAAATCAGCCGGGGTTTTGGTGTTAGGGCATGGGGGTGATGTGGGAGGACACCACCTTCCACAAAGGGCCCTGACCTCAATTAGCCTCCAAGGCCTTAACACAAGCTAATTGTTAAATAACAATCATGAAATAATTGGCCTCTCCTCCTGCAGGTCCGCACCCTGCACCGCAGCCCCAAGGCTGTCTGTAGTAGGACATGGAAAGTGCATTTACCATCTGCAGCCTTGACGTGCTCCTAAATTGCTCGTGATTTTCCCCGAAGGAAGGCACGGCTCGGCGCCTCTTCCTGGCCTTTCCAGCCTTTGTTTTATTTTGGTTTCCCAGGGAGTACGCGCTCTCCTATCTCTCTCTGCGGGCCTGCATCGGGCTGTGGACTGCCGCCTTCTGCATAGTGCTGGTGGCCACCGACGCCAGCTGTTTGGTGTGCTACATCACCCGCTTCACCGAAGAAGCCTTCGCCTCCCTCATCTGCATCATCTTCATCTACGAGGCTCTGGAGAAGCTGAGTCACCTGCGAGAGACCTACCCTGTGCACATGCACAGCAAGCTCGACTTCCTCACCGTCTACTAGTGAGTTTTTTTTTTCCTCCTAAAAGGCTGCTGCCCCTTGGCAGGAGCTCAGGGCTGCACCTCCATTGCCTTTCCCTCACCCTCGTCTTGGCTTTTCTCCTCCCAGCTGTAAGTGTGAGGCACCAAGCCATCCCAGCAAGGCAACCCTGCGTTTCTGGGAGAGCAACGAGATCGACGTGTCTGGCATCGCCTGGGAAAACCTCACGGTGACTGTAAGTGCCCCAAGCCACTACTTCCGCGGCCGCGGGGTCCAGGGGCGTTCACATTTTGCAAAAGTCAGAGCCCTTCGGGTGATGAGGGGCTTCAGACTGTGCTAGTGCTGCTCTGCAAAGGCATTCTTTAAATCTAACGTGTGGTTTTAACCCGCTTGGTCCTGGGAAGGAGAGTCCACCTTGTCCCCCCAACATCGTGGGTAATAACTGTCCTCCTTGACCCTGTCGCAGGACAATTTTTCTGACCAGGAGCAAGGTTAAGTGGGTGGTTTGATTCTTGTAGAAGTTGGAGGACTTAAGTTCCTGCTTGAAGGTAGTCCTTAGCTTCCTTACTTGGTTCCTAAGAACTCCAGTCCTTGCTTGCTTACTCAGCACTGTCTGTAGGTCCATGCATAAATTTGCACGTCTGAGCAGCCTCTCGGGCTGCTGTTGCTGGAAGCAAAGCCCAGGCATAGGATGGGAGGCTCTTCAGGACATCTTCATCCCCTCTTGGCCGTGTCCTGGGAGCCCTTCACTGGGAAGGGACGATTCGTCTCTTCTCCTTTCCTTCCGCGGCTGTCTTAGCCCTCCTTCCCTGCTCCCTCTTTCTCTATCCCCAAGAACTTCCAGTGTTTCCTTCCCCTCTTGGCGTCTTCTTCAGCCACGGTTGCCTGCCATTCGAGCGGAGGATGTGCCATGGGTCTGTGATATGGTGTCCCATCACATCTCGCCTCTCCGCTCTCCTCTGTGCGGTTCGATGTGTCACTTGTTCAGCTGCTGCTCATTCAATATAAATCTCCGTCAGCAGCAGCAGCAGCAGCAGCAGTTACAAGGTCATGGATCTTGGACCAAGATCCTCAAAAGCCCCGAGTTATCCCAGGTTTCCTTGCCGCACGTGCACTACCTTTGTGTCCTGACGCTCTGTTTCTCCAGGAATGTCGGTATTTGCATGGAGAGTTTCACGGACCTGCCTGTGGACGCAATGGCCCCTACGCGCCTAATGTCCTCTTCTGGTGCTGCATCCTCTTCTTCTCCACCTTTGTCCTGTCGAGCTTATTGAAGAAGTTTAAAAGCAGCCGTTACTTCCCAACCAGAGTAGGTAGAAGATGGTGGCCGGCAGCAGTCTCCACACTCATTTCCCAAAATGGCTTTCCCGGAGCGCTAAGCGGTATTTGCCACCGCTTGGTCAAGCTGGGAAACATTGACCTTGAAGGCCAAACTCTCCAGCAGCTTGGATGTCCCTCCCTCGTTTCCATGAGTGCTAAACGACCGCGGCGTTTCCCACCTGCCTCGCGACCTGCCCCCGAGCGATATTTTGCTCAGGCAGTGGGAAAAGAGGTCTTCCAAAGTTGTGGGGGTTTATTTGCCTTTTTTTTTTTTTTTTTTTTTTTTAACCTTCTGTGCATTATGCTCAAGGGGAAAGTTGGTTCAAATGAGGAGCTGCCATAGGAAAAGACACTTTTTCTTCCTTTTGAGGAACATACGATGCCTCAGTGCGCCTTATTCCCATTTTAGCTGTGAGCGTGGCTGCAGTGGCAGCCATCTGCTTCCTTATTTTTTAATTTTTTTTTTACTTAAGGTTTGAATTCAAACAACCCTCTTCCACCTAATTAAACTTTTTTTTTCTTGTCTGACACCAGCTCTCATAGAGACAAGCACAGCAACAGTAGCTAACCAAGGGATTTGGCTGCATGTCCTCAGAGTGGTGGGTTTTTGTTAACCAGCCTTAATGTTGTTGATGTCTCTCATTTTTCCATCTCATGTTGCAGCCCCCTTTGCGATGCCCCTTTCAGCTCTGGTTTCTTGCCCCAGGTGCGGTCCACAATAAGTGACTTTGCTGTTTTCCTCACCATCGTCATCATGGTGCTCATTGACTTCATGACTGGGATCCCGTCACCGAAGCTCCACATCCCCCATACGTTCAAGGTAGGGGGGGTGTTGTGGCACGGAGCGGGTTTCACCGGGGCAGGACAGGGCTGAGTCTGGAGGAGATGCTGGTGGTGTGATCATCTCCTCCTCCACCTCCAAGTGCATCGTTTCCTCCTGGAAATGAGAAGACAGCCCCAAAACTAGGTACCTGCAGGAGAAATAACTACAGGTGCTTGCAAAGAGGATGCTGGCACTGCTGAGCCCCGGGGTGACGTGAAACCAGGGCTGGGAGATGCTGTGACACGGGGATGGAGGGGAAAATCCAAGCCGGTGAAGTAGCTGGGCTGGGAGACGAGGCTGATGTGTGTGCTTTGTTGCAGCCTACCAGAGACGACCGCGGGTGGTTCATCAACCCCATAGGACCCAACCCTTGGTGGACGGTGGTGGCTGCGCTCATCCCAGCTCTGCTTTGCACCATCTTGATATTCATGGACCAGCAGATCACGGCTCTTATCGTGAACAGGAAGGAGCACAGGCTGAAGGTAAGGGGCTGCAGGAGACAACCCCATCCGCAACCCGCTCTGGGCTGCAGGTACGGGGAGAAGCTCCAATTCCAAATGCCTTGTGAAGGCATTGGTTTGGAACAACGTCAGGCAGCGTGGCAAGATGGTCTCCTGGCTTAATGATGACACAGGGAGCAAACGACAACAGGGGAGTTCAGATGAGCAATCTTTCGGAGGAGCATAATAAGCTTAGAGCGTTGTAGAAGCACGCTTTTGTTTTAAAATGTCAGCAGCAGCTGGGGAACGAATCATTTTGATGTGCTGCCAGGCATAACTGAGAGTCATATCTTACTCGCAAGTGGTAGAAATGTCTTTATGAATGAAAAATAGTAAGGTGGGTTTTTTTTGTTGAGAAGTAGATACAAACTCCCCAAATCCACTTTGTCTGAACTGCTGCCGGATTGTCATGCAAGGTGCTTGCGCAAAGACTGGATACATCCTTATTTGTTTCCAGTTCGTGTTTTCAATTTTCAAGACGTCGACTTGAGCTCCTACAGGGTTGTTTGGGTCTGACTTGCGACGTTGTCCTTGCTCTTGTCCCGTGAGATGCTCTGTTTCTTGTTTCGCTCCGCGCAGAAAGGATGCGGGTACCACCTGGACCTCTTCATGGTGGCCGTGATGCTGGGGGTGTGCTCCGTGATGGGGCTGCCGTGGTTTGTGGCTGCGACCGTCCTGTCCATCACCCACGTGAATAGCCTCAAAGTAGAGTCTGGCTGCTCAGCTCCAGGAGAACAGCCCAAGTTTCTGGGGATACGAGAGCAGAGAGTCACTGGCTTGATGATCTTTGTGCTCATGGGCTGCTCATTCTTCTTCACTTCGGTGTTAAAGGTAAGAGGAAAATGGAAACCACCCAACAACCGCGAGCTTTTTGGAGGTTATGCAAAACTAGTCCCCTTTCTCCAGGCCTGAGTAGCTGTGGAGCAGAGGAGGAGGTGATCCCAAACCTTGGGGCTCGATCCGTGGTGGGAACCACCCTCGGTTGCACTTTCCAGCCCTTCAGACCCCAGTTTGGCACGCTCGAGCCAAGCGAGCAAGCCAACTGCTTGGATTTTCAGATGTCTTTCAGGCCCACCCGTGTTTATGGGTTACGGTGAAGCGTATTTAGAGCAGTACCTCTGCTCTTTCAACCAGGCAGCACGTTACCGGTTGCAATTTGTTCCCCCAGATGCCTCGGAACAGCCGTTCCCAGTAGCTAAACGCGCTGAAATCGTCCCCGTGGGCTTCCTTGCGTGTTCCTCCCACAAAGTAATCTCATCTCTAGGCTAACAGGAGGCACGCTGCTCTTGCGTGTTGCCACAAGAACACGTACAAATGTTTTTCTACCGTCACAGAACGCGGCATATGGTAGCATGGGCGAAATCACCTATTTTCCTCCAACCTTTCTGGAAAACAGGATTATTCTGATGAAGTGTAACTCAAAAGCTCAGCCTAAAGCAGAGCATGAAATCATTCGCACGCACAAAATCTCTGATGGTTAAAATGCGACACTTCTCTAACCCTGTGGAAGCTGGAAGGCTTTAGGCAATTTTAGGCAGGGACTGTAGAAGAGAGCGGTAATACTGAAAATGCAATTTGAAAACAAGAATGCACTAACTTCTGTATTTATTTTTGGAGTTTATACCAATGCCTGTGCTTTATGGCGTCTTTCTCTACATGGGTGTGTCGTCGCTCAGAGGAATTCAGGTACGGCCTCTTTTACAGCGTGTTGGGTCCCTGGTATTTCATCTCTATAGAAGCAGGTAAAAAAAGCAGGGGCATGGGGGGAAAAATCCCTCTCCGAAAGCAAGCGATCAAAATATTTTGTGTAAGAAAAAGATTGGAGGAGGCACAGGAGGTGTATAGGGCCGGGAGGACCGGGCAAGTTCAGGGCAGGTTACGGGAAAATGGGGGAATTCAGCGCGAAGGGAAGGCGATTTCTGTGGCTGGTGGAAATCCTTGCTGGGGGATTCAGCGTGCTGAGAAACGCTGAGAACAGAATAACGGGGAATAATTGCAGTTCGGTGGGCAGCTCTCGCGGGCAAGCCGGTTTATAGGTGGAGCGGAGGGAAAATTGGGTGCTGCTCGCAGAGGAACGCGGTGGGATCCAGGATTTCTCATTGCAAGTGAGATCCTGAACACTCCCTCCGCGTCTCCCCGGGGCCAGAAACTTCTCACTGTTATTTTACAGTTCTTCGATCGCTTGAAGCTGTTTGGGATGCCGGCGAAACACCAGCCGGATATCATCTACCTGCGGCACGTCCCCTTGCGAAAGGTGCATTGCTTCACCATGATCCAGCTGATCTGCCTCGTCCTGCTCTGGGCCATCAAGGTGTCGCGTGCCGCCATCATCTTCCCCATGATGGTAAGAGCCGGTGCTGCTTGGCGTCAGGGTGTTTGTAGCGTCGGAGCGAGCTGTGGCATCATCTCTGACCTCGCTGCATCTTCCCTCTTATTCGTGAAGGTTTTGGCTCTCGTTTTTGTCCGGAAAGTGATGGATTTCTGCTTCTCGAAGCGAGAGCTCAGCTTTCTGGGTGACCTTATGCCAGAAAGCAAGCAGAAGAAGTTGGACGATGCCAAAAATGAAGCCAAAGAAGAAGAGGTGAAGCTTGCTGGGTGCTCGGGGCCGGGCGTCTCCCTCGGGCTGTGAGATTGCCTCTTTCTGCCACAGCTCGTCTTTAAATGTCGGGGCAAGATCAGAACTAAACAGAAACGGATCCTAATAGCCTGGATCACACATCGTAACCTTTTGTCCTAAATTAGCAGTGAGCTTAACACTTGACTAGAGGTATAATTTTAAAAATGAGTCCTATAATAAAGATTATTATTATTATTATTAATTATTATTAATACTACGGAAAGGTTTACTCATAATAGCGTTTTTTAATCCCCCCAAAGTATTTGGAGTGAAAGGTCTTCACCCTGCTGCACTAATAGCTAAAGCTGCCGCAGGTCAGGAGGAGAGGACAGCGTGCAACGTCTTTACTGGGTGCTGAGTTTATCTCCGCTTTGATTAAAGACCGAGAACTTGATTTGTCCCTTTTCCGTCAGGAGTCCCAGAAGGTGATGGAAGCTGCTGCTGCAAATTGGGTTCAACTGAAAGTGGGGAAGACCAGCGACTTGGATATCCCACAGCAAAGCAGCGACAGGTAAAGTGCCACCAAGCGCCAGGACCCCCGGCAAGATTCGTTTGAAGGTGTTTGGCACCGTCTTTATCGAGCGTCCCTCGGTAAAGCGGTCCGCTCGGCGGGAAAATCAAATTTCTGGGCAGGGCTGCCGGAGGCGATGGCGGGGCTCTGCCCCTGCGCAGAGCGGCTGCACAACTCCCATTTAACCCCCAAAACTTGCATCATCAGTGACTTTAGGGTAGCAGGAGATCCTCATATTTAAGAAAGAGGTGGTGTAGGCACGACCTGTAGCAGCAGTGGCTTAGGAGCCCGCTCCAGGGCTAAACGCCAGCAAGAGCCTTTGCCTGGAGCTGTTGTTCTACAGGCTTGCCTCCCGCAACTCCTCATCCAGCAAAACCTCCGGTGCTTACGCTGAGCTTTGGTTCCTGGGCCCCCCTGGTCCTCTTGCTGGTGCTAACGCACTTGGCGGCAGCAGTTCCCGTAATCACGGATTGCGATGTAAAATATTTATTGCAGGACCGATCCTTCCGAGATTAATATCTGGGATGAAATGTCGAAAACGACCGTGTGGAAGACTCTCCCTATGAACACAGAAACAGTCTGAATTTGGGGAGGAAAAAGGTAAAGGACCGCATGCGAGCGTGACGAGACGCGCGCGTACGGTTTTCCCGTGCTTCGGCCAGCAATGCTGAGCAAACGAGCAGCGGCGAGGACGGTGGCATGCCAGCCAACTCCTCTCTGCCGCGGTGGTCCCACGAACGGGGCTCAAACCCCATCTTCCACTGATGATGCTCTCCCTTTTTTTTTTTTTTCCATTCTTCCCCCTCCCCAGTTTTCATGTTTAGGAATCTTGACTTTGAAGGAGAGGAGCGAGAACGTGACTCAGGGATGTGCCAACGCGGACACAGGGAGAAACTGCTTTTTTTTTTTTCCAGTTGGAGGATTCCCATGAAAGCCATGCAGACGTCTTCAGTTATCCTTGGTGTGCTTCAGGCATTCAGTATCTCTAGACCAGCAAACTGAGGTGCACATCACGGTCAATGGGAGTTCGGTGTTGTTGAGCCTCCAGGCGTACGTGCGTGTGTTTGTTGCAGTTGCGTAGTGGTAGAGGGACTGCTAGCGCTTTATCATTCAGTGCTATTTTTTTAATACCCAATTCCTCCTCTCCTTTCTCTTTTTTTTTTCCAAATATAAACTCATGTTTATGTTCCAAATAGTTTACTGTTATACTTGACGCCTTCTCCGTTTTCTTCTTTATCACGGCCGGGTTTTTGGTCTGGTTTGGGGTCCAGGCTTTCGTTCACTCCTACGTCCCTTACAGGTAGGAGAGGGATGTCCTGCCTGGCGGGGCAGCCTAAGGAGCGTCCGAGCAGTTGGGCTAAGGCGAAGGAAAAGCGTTTGCTCCCTGCCCTCCAGTTTTACAGCATTTTACTTTATTTTAATTTTCATTTTTATTTTCTTTTTATTTTCTTTTTGACTTTTATTTTTCTTTTAATTTTTATTTTTTTATTTTTATTTTATTTTAATTTTATTTTTATTGTATTTATTTTCTTTTCCTTTGGCTCTGCCATCAGCCTGGAAGCTGCAAAATGCAGAAATGCCCCTTTCTTGTCCCCTGGCCGTAAACCGAATATAAGGGACCACTTAAAATCGAATACTTTGAATACAGCGTATGGTTTTGGGAATGGCCAGGTGAGACCTGGGGCTCTGCGTCCCTGGGCTGCCCCCCCCCGTTGTTCCTCCGCTTTCCTTCCTTTTACCTCCCTGGGACTCTAGGGGTTGGTTGTTTTGGTTTTTCTTTTTTCAGCCCTGTCCTTGCAAAGTCTTTTCTCTCGCAGGGTGGGACGAGCTGGGAGGAAAGCGGGAAGCTGCCTTCTCCTCCTCCCTCTCCCTGCCGCTTTGCAGGAACAAGCTGTTCAGCAGAGACGGTTCTCGTGCCCCCTTCACGTTTTGGGGGGGTCCTTGGGCTGCGGCGTCACCCCAGGCACATGCGGTCGAGTCGGGTGGCCCTGGAGCCTGGGAGGAGAGGACAACCCAGAAGAAAAGGTCCCCTTGCAGCCCTGCACCTTGCTGGGGGCTCAGCACCTGCTCCAGGCTCTTGGCGGCTGCGGCCGCTGCCCCGCGCCCAGCTGGGACGGGCGCACGAACCCTCCTGCCATCGGCTTCTCCCATCCGCCGCGGGAACCGTTTTGTGCATCAAACCGACCCAAAGTGACGTGCGGGTGGGGAAAAGAAAATGTGAAATGGCTCTGTAAGGGTGAGAGCGGCACATCACCGAGCAGGGCCAAAATCGGACGCTTTTACGGGATGGGGCTTTGCAAACCGTAGTTTGACGGTTGCCGGCATGGCGGGGTGACCGGTGGAGGGGGAGGAAACTGGTTTAGCTCTTCAAAAAGGAGGGGAGGCCAAAAAAAAAAAAAAAAGCAAAGGGGGTGGGGTGCTTGGAGGAAGGGAAAGGTGCAAAGCCTGGGTTTTCTCGCTGCTCTTCCTCCGTGCACCTCCCGTCCACGCTGCCTTCCTGTGCTGCTCCCCCGTGCCGTCCCTCCCTCCCCAGGGAGAAAAGGTCGCAGTGGGGGAGAGCCCTGAGCTCTCCACCAGTTGGAAAATAAACTTGAATTCCCGTGGAGGTAGAAGCGTTAAGCCGGTGACGGGCATGGGCGTGGAGCTGGGCGGTTGTGGTACCAGTCCCCTTGCTGCCCTGTCCCTAAATGAAATTATTTGGCTTCTCGTAGTGGCCAGTTTTTCTTTTGTCCTTGTTCTTTTCCGTAAGAGGAGAGCGCAGGGCTGGACTCGGCTCCCTCCTGGCAGGGGCCGGAGGCTGGGATTGTTCCCTGCGCGTGCCTGGCGTCTCTTCGGCTCGGAAAGAAAGAAAAGGCAGAAACCCACCCGGGAAGGAAAACGGGGCCGGGCTGAACGAAGAGCGGGCTGGGGCCAGCTCCGCCGGGATCTGCATCTCCCCTGGCCTCGGGGGGCTGCGAAAATTTGGCAGCTGCCTGGGCAGTTCCTTATTTAAAAAGCAAACCAGGCTTCCTCGGCGCGCCCCAGCTTCTCCATTTGGAGCTTTGGCTAATTACAGGGCTAGATTTTTATTTTTTCTTTTTCTGTATTTATTGTCATTTTTAACTTTATTTAAATGAAAGCTGATGTCTTACTTTCTAACGTGACTCTGGGTCATCTCAATGGTGTTTGGAACCCCCCAGCCTGGCTGGAGACCCAGCGCTCCGGCTGCCTGCCCCCATTAGACACCAGAAACCCAGGGATGGCTCCTTATTTTGGGAGGATTTAATATTGCCCTGTGCAGAGGAAAATTATACGAGGGGGGGAAAAAACCCTCTCAAAGGTGTTCCTGGAATCGCTTTCTGACTGAAAAAAAACCCCATCCTTGAAGTGACCCGTGACGCTTTGGTTGGTAGCAAAGCCCCTTTGCCATGGATGCAGGATGGGTGCTGGGTGTTTTCCTCATCTTTGGTGCCTTAAAACAGCTCCCCAGATCTCCCGGGAGCCCCTTCGAAAGAAGTTTCCTAAAATGTAGGTGCATGGAAATCCCTAAGGGGGGAAAAAAGATGTAAAAAGGTAATAAATAAGGTACTGGCACAATTTTTTTTTTTTAAATTTTATTTCATTTTTTTCCCCCATTTAGAAATACAGACACTATTTTTTCATTTTGGAGATGCTGAAATATATTTATTTTATGGTAAGAGATGATCTAGTTTGGAAATGCTCCGTGTTGTAAATAAAACTGGGGGAGGTTGGAATCCATCAAGCATATCTGTGTTATTTATCACTTTGAATCTTTGTGTGTTTTGTTTTGTTTTGTTTTAATTATTATTTGATTGATTTTGGGTTCCTTCTGTGAAACTCAAATAATATAAATCTGTGTCGCCGTCTCGTGGGTCCCGTCCGTGAAGGGTTGATGTTGGCTGACGGGTCCACCCGCCTGAGCCGTGTCTGTCTGATTTTTCTCTTGTCACCCATTGAACGTAATGGGAAAAGAATATAATAAAAGTCTCGTGTGTCTTGCTGTGCCACTCCCGAGTCTTTTAAAGGGAGGAGAGGAGTTGGAGGCATCTTTGGAGCTTTTTAAGGGGGGGTTTGGAGTGGGCAGCGCTGATTTGGGGGAAATCCATCTCCCTGGGATGTTGGGTCAGGAACCAACCGATTGGGGAAAGAGTTGAAATCAGTGGGTTTGGGGTTTTATTGATTTTTTTATTTATTTTCTTTAAAAAAAAAATATTATTTTAATTTCTCTATGCAAGTGATGGCAATGAGCTCTGTGTTACAGGAGGGAGGGGACAGCAGCATCACCCACGTCACCTCTGCCAGACCAGGGGTGTGCGGGGAGTTCAGAAATGGGACTTGGGGGGGTGAAGGTGTTGGTACAGGAGAGAAGTCGCCCCCTCCAGAGTGAGCAGATCCTCCCCCCTGCCTTTTGTGGCTTTTTTTGGACCATTTGCAACACAATTAATTACCATTCAATCCAAAGGTTCTAGTTATCTTCCTTTTTTTTTTTTTTTTTTTTTTTAATTTCTTTCCAAATCCCTTCTGGCACAGGTCTGTGGGGTCAGGCAGGTTCATCCCGATCACCCTTTTACCTAAAACTCGAGGAATTGAGAGAAAAATGGGGCACTTGAGCCAAGCCGGGGATCGGAGCCCGGTGCCTCAAAATCCCCCGGGACCAGCGGCGCGCGGGATCCCGATGGGATGCTCGGAAGCATTGGAGACGTCACCAACCGGCTGCCGGATTTAACAAAGGTTTTATTACGGTTTAGGGAAAGCCGCAGGATCTACAGCGCCCTCGGAGCTGTTAGAGAGAAAATGAAGCCGGAGAAATGCAGGTTTGAAGGGAAGGCTGATCCGCGGGTGCAAATTTTCGGAGGAGGTGACTGGGAAACACCGAAGGGATTGATTGATGCGGCTGCGTGTGATGGATAAATCCTTCCCGTGGAGCATCCCATCGCTGGCAGTGATGGACGGGTGCAACTATCCCCAGGCTGATGCTGCTGGAAAGCTGATGTTGCCGTTTAATTGTACCTTCAAAATAAAAAGCAAACAACCACCAAACAGTTTCACGGACTAGAAACTCCCCCTAACATCAGTTTAGGAGCTTGGGAACAGCGGATTTTCTCGTTCGCAAAGGAGCAAATGCTTTGCTTCGACGAGACCGCAACGTGGTAATATCCCCTGTAAATGCAAACGATCCCGCCGCGTTGAGACTGAAATGAAATGCAAAACGTCAGCACGGAGCACGGCAAGAACAAAACAGCCTCTTCCCATCGTAAATTATCAACTCTCCCCCAAAGCAGCTTAATTTTCCTTGTTTTATTTTATTACGAGTAAACACCAGAGAAGCCCCGTGAGCCAGCAAAAATGAGAAGCAGCGTCAGGCGTAGGAAGCCAGACTCTGACTTTGCACCACACCCGCTGATTTGTGGCTACGTTTTGAAATGATTCCTTTATTTGTTTTTAATGGGCCACGTCTGCTGTTTGGGCTGACTTACGTGAGCGGTGGGAACGCGGCCGGGAAGGGGACGCCACGGGGCTCCTCCTTCGGGGACCTCTTTGCGGAGCTGCCGAATATAAGAAAACAGGTGGAGAGAAAACTTCTAAAACTGCGTTATCGACTGGGATCGTGGCGTGGTGGGAGGTTATTTCCCAGCGTGGTCCCCTTCCCCTCTCCTCTTTTTACCTGTACCGCTTGGTGTTGATGAGCCAGTGCACAAAGTCCTTGGCCTTCATCTTGTCCAGGTAGCGGGTGAAGTCGCTGGTGAAGGTGCCTTCCGAGTGTCGCTTGATGTTGGAGGCGAAGCTTTGGGCGCTTTGGGATTCGTACGACTGCCATCCGCTCGGGAGAGAAGGATGGGGGAAGAAAATGTGGTTTAATGCACGTGGTGGCATCCTGCATTCTCCCTGCGGGAGGTGCCCAGAGCGGGGGTTGTGTCCTGTAAAGTACTTTACTGTGTGCAGCATCCTCCAGAAAAGCTCTAATAATAAAGAAAAATAATTTGCAGTCTCGGGAGGGTCTGCCAAGCCAGGCCAGGGTTGTCCCCGCCATCATATATACGCACTATCCTATCCCATATTATTTGCCCTACTCCTTGCTCGGCTGTGGTGGGTTCATGCCTGGGAGGGAGGGAGGGAGGGAGGGAGCGTGGTGCCGCCCCGAGGTTTAGATCAACCTCCTCCAGCTCCAGGACAGAGAGCTGACATTGGGGTCCCCCCCTTCCACAAATTCCCCCCGGCAGAAGATCCCCAAAGGATTTTCCTCCCACACAGCTGCCGGCATGGAGCGGGGCTCAGCACCCAGCCCAAATGTGTTGGGTTTGTGTGGCAAGGTTTTGGTAGCAGGGAGGGGCTACAGGGGTGGCATCTGTGAGAAGCTGCCAGAAGCTTCCCCTGTGTCTGACAGAGCCAATGGCAGCCGGCTCCAAGATGGACCCGCCCCTGGCCAAGGCCGAGCCAATCAGCGCCTCTGTGAGAACATATTTAAGAAGGAAAAAAAAACCAGTTAGAGAGAGCTTTTGCAGCGGGAGAGAGGAGTGAGAAGCTGTAAGAAACTCTGCAGACACCCAGGTCAGTGCAGAAGGAGGGGCAGGAGGTGCTCCAGGCACCGGAGCAGAGATCCCCCTGCAGCCCATGGTGAAGGCCATGGTGAAGCAGGCTGTCCCCCTGCAGCCCATGGAGGAAGGATGAGGGGGTGCAGAGATTCCCCCTGCAGCCCATGGAGGAAGGATGAGGGGGTGTAGAGATTCCCCCTGCAGCCCATGGAGGAAGGATGAGGGGGTGCAGAGATTCCACCTGCAGCCCGTGGAGGAAGGATGAGGGGGTGTAGAGATTCCCCCTGCAGCCCGTGGAGGACCCCACGCCGGAGCAGGTGGAAAGACCTGAAGGAGGCCGTGGCCCGTGGGAAGCCCACACTGGATCAAGTTGCTGGCAGGACCTGTGGACCCGTGGAGAGAGGAGCCCACGCCGGAGCAGGTTTGCTGGCAGGACTTGTGACCCCGTGGGGGACCCACGCTGGAGCAGTTTGCTCCTGAAGGTCTGCACCCCGTGGGAGAGACCACGCTGGAGCAGTTCGTGAAGGACTGTAGCCCGTGGGAGAGGCTCCATGCAGGAGCAGGGGAACGATGAGAGGAGTCCTCCCCGTGAGGAGGAAGAAGCGGCAGACTCAAAGATTAATTAGAGTTGTACATTTTTTATCTTTGCTGGATGCCTTCGCAGTTCAGGGGGAGTAAAATGCCACCCCCCACCCCCCCTCATTTGCTGAAACTTTGGCTTTTGTTTGCCTATCACCACGCACTTTCAGTGCTCTGGTTTAATTTCTTTGGTGGCATCTCCGTGCGAGGCTCGCTGCGATTTCGGGGGTGGCCGGGGAAGGGCGATGGGATGCTCGGAGCATCTCGCCACGGACCTGGAGGTCCCCACTTGTCCCGTTTCCTCCCACGTTTGCTCCTGAAGCTTTAAAACTTAATAATATAAAAGCAGCGGGGGATCTGAGCCGCCCCGTAACGGGTATTTTCCCAAGGGTTTGTGCCTCAGTCGTATGTTGGCAGCTTGTGCTGTGAAACACACCAAAACGCCGCTTATGCCTTTCGCCCCGGCGTTTACACCCCATTTCTCTCCTCCGGGTAGGTTTGGTTCAAAACAGAGCTGGTTTCTCCCCATCCACTAAGTTTTCCAAGCAGGATGAGTTTTGGGGTTACGTGGCTTTAAATAACCGCCCGTGCCCAAGATTCCGATTCCAAGAAACGGTCACTTTTTGTGTACCTGGAGTTGGTACACAGCGGGCGACACTGAGCTCCTCTCGGTGAGGGTTACTGCGGTGTCCTGGGGGGGTCTAACCCCCCTTGATTGATCCCCAAAACCCCAAAACCGCTGACCGACGTCAGGATGAGCCAGGACGAGGGTTACAAAATGACGCTGCTGGAAGAGTTACAGGTAGGGGCTCTGCCGAGGGGCCCAACGTCCCCGATGCCCCCCCACCCCGCCCCAAACGGTTGGAAACCTCTCCCCGAAATCCCGTCGGCATTTCCCCGGAGCGCAGAGGGATGCGGAGGGGGGAGATGCTTTGTGCCGGGGAGGGCTCCCGGCGGCAGGTCGAGCGTTGTTGGTCGGAGTACAGGGGCAAAACGGTTTCTAAGAGAGACGGAGACTTTCCCCATGTCACCCGCGGGGTGTTTGACTCCCAAACTGCCCCGTGTATTCCCACTCCAACACCCACCTAATGCGCTCGAGCTTGTGATTTCGTTTAAATCGCGATTTTTTTTTTTTTAAAACTGCGATTTTTTTTTGAAACCGCGATTTTTTTCTTTAAACAGCGATTTTTTTTTTAAATTGCAATTTAAAGCGATTTTATTAAGCCCTTTCATCCCATACCTTTTCCCGGCTTGGGGTTTGGAGTTTCTTGGGGTTGGTTTTTTTGGGGATTTTTTTTTTTTTTTGGCAAAACCAAAGGGGAGCAGGATGCATTTTTGCTAAGAGGGGACGGAGGGTGGCGGAGGCCATCATCGGAGAGGGGACAGGAAAGCCACGGGCGCGTGATAATCCGGCTGCCGGGTTACGTGGGCGAGTCCCGGGAGCTGGCGGGGAGTTAGCAACAGGTCGGCTCTGAAATTAATACTCGGGGACCACCAAACTCGTTTCCAGACAGGAGCGTTTCTTCCTCTTGGTCGTTAAATTAACCGGTGCCTTTCCCGAGCATCGCTGCTGCGCGGTGGCAGGTGATGCTGTTCAGTCGAAGCAGGAATTTGGGGGATAAAAAGCAGATTTCACGTTAGTGTTTGCAGCTTAAATCGTAACAAGTTATTTATTCTCTGGCTTTGGGTTTGTTGGGTTTTTTTTAATTAAGTCTTTGTGATTAATGCATCATCATTAGTACGACGGGCAGCATCTGCCAGCGCGGCGTTTGAAGTTTTATTTTAAATTATGGGTTTGGTTCTTTTGGGCTGTTTCCCAGTGCCCGGTGTAGCTCTTGCTTCTTGAATTTCGTCCAACAGCCCTGCCAGGTCCCCAAGTTTTCTTGGTGTTTTGCTCTTCTTCAAACTTCGGTTTCAGAAATCGAGCAACTGGGTGCGAATCTCAGAGGTTTTTTTGGGGTTTTTTTTTGTGTTTGAACGATGCTACGGGCTGTTTTATTGGGTTATGGGAAGAGAAACCTCCTCCAAGTCCGTGCTTTTAGGGCTGTGCCTGGAGGAGGAGGCACGCGGAGGCGTGATGCTTGTGGATTTGGGTGGACGCGGGGGTGGACGATGGCCGGGAGGACGTAAGGGAGCTCTGCGCAACTTTTCCCTTCTCCTTTCTAAACAGGGAGATGACGAAGAGGCAGCGATTGACCAAGGAAGAACGAGCAACGTCGTCAATATTCACTATGAGAAGGAGGAGTTGGAAGGTGAGTCTCTGCTGAGATCCCGGTAGAGGAGCCGCCAGCCCAGCGCCTTTTCCCGTCGCACAAAGTCCCTGCGACGTCCCTTGCTTGGCATTTTAGATGATCGGGAACCATCACTTGTTGTTGCTCTCTCGTTGCAAAGTTTGAGTAAAATAGGCTTGGGAAAAAAGGGCAGGTCTGTGACGTTCAGGGATCCAGTTAAAAGAAAATTAAGAGAAGTTGGTGTTTCCTCCTGGGATGGCTGCACTGATTTAATTGCAGCATCTGCATCAAGCGTCTCCGCGGTATCGAGAACGATGCAAACGCCGCTTTTTCGCAGGCCACCGGACCCTGTACGTGGGCGTGCGGATGCCGCTGGTGAGGCAAAGCCAGCGGCATCACCGTCCCCACAGCCAGAAGCATCGGGAACGGGAGAAGGACTCTGCCCCGACGGAGCAGGGCTACCACTGTAAGTCCCGCCGCAGCGTTCACTGAACTCCTCGGGGCTACGTGGGTGCTGGGGTCTTCTGCAAGCAGGTCCCCGTGCCTGTTTGAGTGGCTTGCTGTTCTTCCGAGGGAAAGCGGCATCATTTAGCAGGACCCTCTCTCTTTTCCCAAACTTTCCTCTTTCTTCTCTTTTTTTTTTTTTTTTTATTTTTTTTTAAGACAGTTAAATGCATAAAGGATTTAGGCTCGCCTTCCTCAGAGGGATCCTGGCTTTAAAAATGGAACTGTGGGGAAGGGAAGATGCCCATCCTTATGCAGAGGTGGATTAGATGCTTCTCCTTCTCTGGGGCTCTGTGCAAGCCTGGACAGAGCCAGGGCAGAGGGGCCAGCCCGATGTTTATGGTGCCGATCGATGCCCGCTTTGCCTGTGAGCGTGACGGGCCGTATTCGGGCACGGTAACGGGACGGGGCTTTGCCTTCTGCCCCCAGACACTCCGTCCCAGCGAGTGCAGTTCATCCTCGGGACCGAGGAGGACGAGCAGCACGTTCCCCATGACTTGTTCACCGAGCTGGATGAGATCTGCGTGAAAGAGGGTGAAGATGCCGAGTGGAAGGAAACGGCAAGGTAAATCCCCGCTGCCGGCCGCGGTGGGAGAGGAGTCCCCTCGCCGGCAGCGCCCGCGGGCTCTGCTTTCCGCTCTCCGGGACTTTGGCAAAGCTTTTGCAGGTGCCGATGCGAGGAGCCTTCTCTCGCCGCCCTGTAGCTCTGTTAAAGGGGTTGCGGAGCTGAGGCCGTTTCCTCGCAATGGGGCTGATCGCGCCTGATGTCCGCAGGTGGCTGAAGTTTGAGGAGGACGTGGAAGACGGCGGCGAGCGCTGGAGCAAGCCCTACGTGGCCACGCTGTCCTTGCACAGCCTCTCTGAGCTGAGGAGTTGCATCATCAACGGGACGGTGCTGCTGGACATTTGTGCCAACAGCATCGAAGAGATTGCAGGTACCGCGGGCGCCGCGTCTCTGCGGGAACGGCCGAGCTCGGTTTGCCGCGGTGCCCTCCGCTCCCGAATCAAACCCTGCCCCAACGGCGCGTCCTTTTCCAGAAACCCCGCTGTGTTTTTAAGTTGGTTTTGGATGCAGGCTGGGCGTGCAACAGTCACACCAGCTTTTTCTGGTGTGTTTTTTCCAGCTTTTTTTTTTTAAATGTGTAGAGTCAGACAGAAAGGCCAGACGGGGCAAGAAAATTGCATTATTTCGAATGGGAAATAATTATCTTAGCAGAGTGATGAATAAGCACTTTGCTCGTGTTTTTTAGCAAAAGAAACTTCTTGCTTTCGCTGCAAAGGCTGAACTGTATTAAAATGTCTTGCTAAGCAAGGCTGGGCCTGTGTCAGGGGATCCTGCGTGGCACAGCCTTCCCCCGGGGGCTTCGGGGGTTGGGACCTGGGGGGGTTTCTGCTCTGACGGCTTCGTTTCCCTTTGCCATCCCCAGATATGATCCTGGGCCCGCAAGACCAGTCCACGGAGTTTGACGAGCACGTGTGGGCAAAAGTTCGAGAAGTCCTACTGAAGAAGCATCACCATCAGAATGAGAAGAAAAGAAACAACCTTCTTCCCATCGTCCGCTCGTTTGCTGATGTGAGCAAGAAGCAGTCAGACCTGCACCTCCTTGACAAGCCAGGTGAGGGTTCCTGCAGGGCTCTGGTCCCATTCGACTTGTCCTGGCAGAGGAGAAGCATCCCAATTGCTCCTTGTCCGTCTTTCTGAGTGTCTTTCTTTTTCCTACCAGCCCAAACACTCACCCCTCATCCTTCTCCTACCACTGCAGAAGCTAAAAATGGGGTGAACCACGAGAGCAACGTGATGGACTTAAGCAAGGTGAGACGCTCGTAGCTATCTTATGCCTTTAGGGCCAGATTTGGTCTTGCAAATTTGGCTGCAGAGTGCTGAGGGCTTTGCTTTTGGGGTATTTGCCTGAAAATCGCTTGTTGTGCCTAGGCGCAGCTGCATTTCATGAAGAAAATTCCCACCGGGGCTGAAGCATCCAACGTGCTCGTAGGAGAGCTGGATTTCCTTCGCCAGCCCATCGTGGCATTTGTCCGCCTGACCCCGGCTGTCCTCCTCTCGGGCATGACGGAAGTTCCCATCCCAACAAGGTCTGAAGGAGAAGCACAAAGATTTTATTTCAAAAAACCCCCACCCAACAAAAGAACATCAAGGTGCATGCATCAGTTTGGCGTCCCAAGGGAACAAGGGCAGGGGGAGCGAGGACATTTCTCCCACTCGCATCCCTTCCCTGCTGTGTCTTTCAAACCCCTTGGCCAATTTTAATGAAAATTGGCCCAAAAATTAAATTTGCCATCGGTTTTGGTGAATTTCAAATTCCTGGCGGAGTCGGTGAGCCTACGTGTCCCCTCTGGAGCTGCGCTCGGGGCTGGGGGCTCCCAGGGATTTCCTTGGGTGTCCTTTGAGCAAGGACACGTTCTTCTCGCTCATTGTGTTTTTCTTGCCCAGGTTCCTGTTTGTTTTGCTTGGACCAGAAGGCAAAGCCCATCAGTACCATGAGATCGGCAGGTCCATGGCTACTATCATGACGGATGAGGTGCGAGAAGAGAGAATTCCGGGTCATTTTTGGTTTTCTTCAGCTCTCTGCAGTAGTGAGGAAGAGGATTTGCTTCCTAACTGCCCGCACCTCTCCAGATAGCCCACCCCTCGTTCACACGCCGAAGCAAACGCACGGATTTGTATCACCCCACCTCTTGGAGGTTGAAATCCCACCCGGTGTGCATCCTGCACCTCCCCGGGGTCCCCAGCACCCTGTCCCCAGTGGTGGCGTTGCCAGGGCCAGTGAAACTTCCCCGCTTTGAGCAAAAGGGTATGGTGTGCCATGAGGGATGGGGACCTCGTGGAGGAGATGATTACAAGTACCGTGATGGACAGATTTTTCCATTTGGGGGAATATTTCCTGCCATTACAAGCAGGAAATTTGGGGAAAATGATCTTGCATTTAGCCAGGAGCTTACTGTAGTGCTTAGGACATCGGAGATGGGTTGTCCTCTGAGCAGGTTGTCTCCTGTCGGCAGGTTTTCCGTGACGTTGCCTATAAAGCCGAGAACCGGGCTGACCTGGTGGCCAGCATCGACGAGTTTCTGGATCAGGTCACGGTCTTGCCGCCAGGAGAATGGGATCCATCGATCCGAATCGAGCCCCCGAAAAACGTCCCTTCGCAGGTGGGTGCTGCGGCGGAGGGAGGCGCGAGGGGGACGGGCAGGCCGGCGGCCGGCCGGCCGGGGATGCTGTTCTGGGACCCAGATTCACCAGGTCCCAGTTTGACGCAGTCACATACCCAGACCAGAAGCCCAACAAGCCAGTGGTTACGAATCCATAGCTTTGGCTTATTTCCTTTTTAACAGGGAAAAAGGAAGATGCCAGGAGCTCTCGATGACAGTGCTTCTCACAGCAAGCCAGAGAAACACAGTGGTCCTGAACTGGAGCGCACGGGAAGGTGTGAGCTTTAATAGTTTGTGGGGTTTGTTGTTTGTTTTTTTTTTTTCTCTTTGCCTCTAGAATCGGAGCGTGCACCTTCCCTTGTAGCAGTTTTCTGGGGTTAGTTGGTTCAGTGAAGGGGCTTCACATTACCAGCTCGGTCCCCTGGGCTGGGCAGGTGAGATCTGGGCAGCTGGGCTCAGCCACAGCACCACTGCAGACAGATTTTCTTGATTTGGGGTGGAAGCAGCTGTGTAAATACCTCCAGGGAGAGCTCTGCTGCTTCTCCAAGCAAGGGACAGTTGCAGTAAGAGGGGATGGGCTTTCAGGTTTGGTCCTTTTTCTTTTTGTTGGAGGGGTTTTTTGTGCTTGCTTGGTTTCTGCCGGGTATAAAACGGCCGAAGGAGACTGCTGCTGGTTAGCAATGAAGGTTACTGTCTGCTTGGGCTTGTCCTTCTGCAGCAAAAACCCCTCTGTGTGGTCTTGCAGGGAAACAGTCTATTTGTTTTTCCTTCCTCCAGGCTCTTTGGAGGTTTGATCCTGGACGTGAAGCGCAAAGCCCCGTGGTTCTGGAGCGACTTTCGGGATGGTCTGAGCCTGCAGTGTCTGGCGTCCTTCCTCTTCCTCTTCTGTGCCTGCATGTCCCCTGTCATCACCTTCGGGGGACTGCTGGGGGAGGCGACCGACGGCCACATCGTGAGCACCACTCTTGGGTGGCGTGGGGGAGCGCAAAACTCATGCAAAATCTTCGCTGCAGTGAATTTGCTTTGGGTTTTTTCTTCTTTTTCCCATTGATTTATTTCCTCGCCGCTGCCTCTTCCCTGGACAGAGTGCCATGGAGTCACTGCTGGGCGCATCCATGACCGGCGTGGTGTATTCCCTCTTTGCTGGCCAACCTCTCACCATCCTCGGCAGCACTGGACCCGTCCTCGTGTTCGAAAAGATCCTCTACAAATTCTGCAAGTAAGGCCGGCTGCCGCGGCCGAGTGCCGCGAGAGCCTTCAGGAGGCACTGGTGGAGAAAAGATGTTTTTCTCGTCTTTTTCTCAGTGAGAGTTGTTAGATTTCAGTTGTTTTCTGTGTCGCAGACGTTGCACGCTGCTGCTTTAGTATGTGATGGTGCAAGAGCCCTTGGTCTCTGAAGGATGGATGAGGTTGTTTGGGGTTTTTAGGGTTAAAATGAAGCAGGAAGAGGAGAAGCCATAAGGATGGGGATCCTTGTGTTGTGATGACTTTGATGTGAGATGAGACACCCTGATTGCAATTCAATTTATTCTTCAGCCCCAGCTTGCTGGTAGCAGGTGACTGGGTGCAAAATCAGCCGGGGTTTTGGTGTTAGGGCATGGGGGTGATGTGGGAGGACACCACCTTCCACAAAGGGCCCTGACCTCAATTAGCCTCCAAGGCCTTAACACAAGCTAATTGTTAAATAACAATCATGAAATAATTGGCCTCTCCTCCTGCAGGTCCGCACCCTGCACCGCAGCCCCAAGGCTGTCTGTAGTAGGACATGGAAAGTGCATTTACCATCTGCAGCCTTGACGTGCTCCTAAATTGCTCGTGATTTTCCCCGAAGGAAGGCACGGCTCGGCGCCTCTTCCTGGCCTTTCCAGCCTTTGTTTGATTTTGGTTTCCCAGGGAGTACGCGCTCTCCTATCTCTCTCTGCGGGCCTGCATCGGGCTGTGGACTGCCTTCTTCTGCATAGTGCTGGTGGCCACCGACGCCAGCTGTTTGGTGTGCTACATCACCCGCTTCACCGAAGAAGCCTTCGCCTCCCTCATCTGCATCATCTTCATCTACGAGGCTCTGGAGAAGCTGAGTCACCTGCGAGAGACCTACCCTGTGCACATGCACAGCAAGCTCGACTTCCTCACCGTCTACTAGTGAGTTTTTTTTTTCCTCCTAAAAGGCTGCTGCCCCTTGGCAGGAGCTCAGGGCTGCACCTCCATTGCCTTTCCCTCACCCTCGTCTTGGCTTTTCTCCTCCCAGCTGTAAGTGTGAGGCACCAAGCCATCCCAGCAAGGCAACCCTGCGTTTCTGGGAGAGCAACGAGATCGACGTGTCTGGCATCGCCTGGGAAAACCTCACGGTGACTGTAAGTGCCCCAAGCCACTACTTCCGCGGCCGCGGGGTCCAGGGGCGTTCACATTTTGCAAAAGTCAGAGCCCTTCGGGTGATGAGGGGCTTCAGACTGTGCTAGTGCTGCTCTGCAAAGGCATTCTTTAAATCTAACGTGTGGTTTTAACCCGCTTGGTCCTGGGAAGGAGAGTCCACCTTGTCCCCCCAACATCGTGGGTAATAACTGTCCTCCTTGACCCTGTCGCAGGACAATTTTTCTGACCAGGAGCAAGGTTAAGTGGGTGGTTTGATTCTTGTAGAAGTTGGAGGACTTAAGTTCCTGCTTGAAGGTAGTCCTTAGCTTCCTTACTTGGTTCCTAAGAACTCCAGTCCTTGCTTGCTTACTCAGCACTGTCTGTAGGTCCATGCATAAATTTGCACGTCTGAGCAGCCTCTCGGGCTGCTGTTGCTGGAAGCAAAGCCCAGGCATAGGATGGGAGGCTCTTCAGGACATCTTCATCCCCTCTTGGCCGTGTCCTGGGAGCCCTTCGCTGGGAAGGGACGATTCGTCTCTTCTCCTTTCCTTCCGCGGTTGTCTTAGCCCTCCTTCCCTGCTCCCTCTTTCTCTATCCCCAAGAACTTCCAGTGTTTCCTTCCCCTCTTGGCGTCTTCTTCAGCCACGGTTGCCTGCCATTCGAGCGGAGGATGTGCCATGGGTCTGTGATATGGTGTCCCATCACATCTCGCCTCTCCGCTCTCCTCTGTGCGGTTCGATGTGTCACTTGTTCAGCTGCTGCTCATTCAATATAAATCTCCGTCAGCAGCAGCAGCAGCAGCAGCAGTTACAAGGTCATGGATCTTGGACCAAGATCCTCAAAAGCCCCGAGTTATCCCAGGTTTCCTTGCCGCACGTGCACTACCTTTGTGTCCTGACGCTCTGTTTCTCCAGGAATGTCGGTATTTGCATGGAGAGTTTCACGGACCTGCCTGTGGACGCAATGGCCCCTACGCGCCTAATGTCCTCTTCTGGTGCTGCATCCTCTTCTTCTCCACCTTTGTCCTGTCGAGCTTATTGAAGAAGTTTAAAAGCAGCCGTTACTTCCCAACCAGAGTAGGTAGAAGATGGTGGCCGGCAGCAGTCTCCACACTCATTTCCCAAAATGGCTTTCCCGGAGCGCTAAGCGGTATTTGCCACCGCTTGGTCAAGCTGGGAAACATTGACCTTGAAGGCCAAACTCTCCAGCAGCTTGGATGTCCCTCCCTCGTTTCCATGAGTGCTAAACGACCGCGGCGTTTCCCACCTGCCTCGCGACCTGCCCCCGAGCGATATTTTGCTCAGGCAGTGGGAAAAGAGGTCTTCCAAAGTTGTGGGGGTTTATTTGCCTTTTTTTTTTTTTTTTTTTTTTAACCTTCTGTGCATTATGCTCAAGGGGAAAGTTGGTTCAAATGAGGAGCTGCCATAGGAAAAGACACTTTTTCTTCCTTTTGAGGAACATACGATGCCTCAGTGCGCCTTATTCCCATTTTAGCTGTGAGCGTGGCTGCAGTGGCAGCCATCTGCTTCCTTATTTTTTAATATTTTTTTTACTTAAGGTTTGAATTCAAACAACCCTCTTCCACCTAATTAAACTCTTTTTTTTTTTATTGTCTGACACCAGCTCTCACAGAGACAAGCACAGCAACAGTAGCTAACCAAGGGATTTGGCTGCATGTCCTCAGAGTGGTGGGATTTTGTTAACCAGCCTTAATGTTGTTGATGTCTCTCATTTTTCCATCTCATGTTGCGGCCCCCTTTGCGATGCCCCTTTCAGCTCTGGTTTCTTGCCCCAGGTGCGGTCCACAATAAGTGACTTTGCTGTTTTCCTCACCATCGTCATCATGGTGCTCATTGACTTCATGACTGGGATCCCGTCACCGAAGCTCCACATCCCCCATATGTTCAAGGTAGGGGGGGTGTTGTGGCACGGAGCGGGTTTCACCGGGGCAGGACAGGGCTGAGTCTGGAGGAGATGCTGGTGGTGTGACCATCTCCTCCTCCACCTCCAAGTGCATCGTTTCCTCCTGGAAATGAGAAGACAGCCCCAAAACTAGGTACCTGCAGGAGAAATAGCTACAGGTGCTTGCAAAGAGGATGCTGGCACTGCTGAGCCCCGGGGTGACGTGAAACCAGGGCTGGGAGATGCTGTGACACGGGGATGGAGGGGAAAATCCAAGCCGGTGAAGTAGCTGGGCTGGGAGACGAGGCTGATGTGTGTGCTTTGTTGCAGCCTACCAGAGACGACCGCGGGTGGTTCATCAACCCCATAGGACCCAACCCTTGGTGGACGGTGGTGGCTGCGCTCATCCCAGCTCTGCTTTGCACCATCTTGATATTCATGGACCAGCAGATCACGGCTCTTATCGTGAACAGGAAGGAGCACAGGCTGAAGGTAAGGGGCTGCAGGAGACAACCCCATCCGCAACCCGCTCTGGGCTGCAGGTACGGGGAGAAGCTCCAATTCCAAATGCCTTGTGAAGGCATTGGTTTGGAACAACGTCAGGCAGCGTGGCAAGATGGTCTCCTGGCTTAATGATGACACAGGGAGCAAACGACAACAGGGGAGTTCAGATGAGCAATCTTTCGGAGGAGCATATTAAGCTTAGAGCGTTGTAGAAGCACGCTTTTGTTTTAAAATGTCAGCAGCAGCTGGGGAACGAATCATTTTGATGTGCTGCCAGGCATAACTGAGAGTCATATCTTACTCGCAAGTGGTAGAAATGTCTTTATGAATGAAAAATAGTAAGGTGGTTTTTTGGTTGAGAAGTAGATACAAACTCCCCAAATCCACTTTGTCTGAACTGCTGCCGGATTGTCATGCAAGGTGCTTGCGCAAAGACTGGATACATCCTTATTTGTTTCCAGTTCGTGTTTTCAATTTTCAAGACGTCGACTTGAGCTCCTACAGGGTTGTTTGGGTCTGACTTGCGACGTTGTCCTTGCTCTTGTCCCGTGAGATGCTCTGTTTCTTGTTTCGCTCCGCGCAGAAAGGATGCGGGTACCACCTGGACCTCTTCATGGTGGCCGTGATGCTGGGGGTGTGCTCCGTGATGGGGCTGCCGTGGTTTGTGGCTGCGACCGTCCTGTCCATCACCCACGTGAATAGCCTCAAAGTAGAGTCTGGCTGCTCAGCTCCAGGAGAACAGCCCAAGTTTCTGGGGATACGAGAGCAGAGAGTCACTGGCTTGATGATCTTTGTGCTAATGGGCTGCTCAGTCTTCTTCACTTCGGTGTTAAAGGTAAGAGGAAAATGGAAACCACCCAACAACCGCGAGCTTTTTGGAGGTTATGCAAAACTAGTCCCCTTTCTCCAGGCCTGAGTAGCTGTGGAGCAGAGGAGGAGGTGATCCCAAACCTTGGGGCTCGATCCGTGGTGGGAACCACCCTCGGTTGCACTTTCCAGCCCTTCAGACCCCAGTTTGGCACGCTTGAGCCAAGCGAGCAAGCCAACTGCTTGGATTTTCAGATGTCTTTCAGGCCCACCCGTGTTTATGGGTTACGGTGAAGCGTATTTAGAGCAGTACCTCTGCTCTTTCAACCAGGCAGCACGTTACCGGTTGCAATTTGTTCCCCCAGATGCCTCGGAACAGCCGTTCCCAGTAGCTAAACGCGCTGAAATCGTCCCCGTGGGCTTCCTTGCGTGTTGCCACAAGAACACGTACAAATGTTTTTCTACCGTCGCAGAACGCGGCATATGGTAGCATGGGCGAAATCACCTATTTTCCTCCAACCTTTCTGGAAAACAGGATTATTCTGATGAAGTGTAACTCAAAAGCTCAGCCTAAAGCAGAGCATGAAATCATTCGCACGCACAAAATCTCTGATGGTTAAAATGCGACACTTCTCTAACCCTGTGGAAGCTGGAAGGCTTTAGGCAATTTTAGGCAGGGACTGTAGAAGAGAGCGGTAATACTGAAAATGCAATTTGAAAACAAGAATGCACTAATTTCTGTATTTATTTTTGGAGTTTATACCAATGCCTGTGCTTTATGGCGTCTTTCTCTACATGGGTGTGTCGTCGCTCAGAGGAATTCAGGTACGGCCTCTTTTACAGCGTGTTGGGTCCCTGGTATTTCATCTCTATAGAAGCAGGTAAAAAAAGCAGTGGCATGGGGGAAAAATCCCTCTCCGAAAGCAAGCGATCAAAATATTTTGTGTAAGAAAAAGATTGGAGGAGGCACAGGAGGTGTATAGGGCCGGGAGGACCAGGCAAGTTCAGGGCAGGTTACGGGAAAATGGGGGATTTCAGCACGAAGGGAAGGCGATTTCTGTGGCTGGTGGAAATCCTTGCTGGGGGATTCAGCGTGCTGAGAAACGCTGAGAACAGAATAACGGGGAATAATTGCAGTTCGGTGGGCAGCTCTCGCGGGCAAGCCGGTTTATAGATGGAGTGGAGGGAAAATTGGGTGCTGCTCGCAGAGGAACGCGGTGGGATCCAGGATTTCTCATTGCAAGTGAGATCCTGAACACTCCCTCCGCGTCTCCCCGGGGCCAGAAACTTCTCACTGTTATTTTACAGTTCTTCGATCGCTTGAAGCTGTTTGGGATGCCGGCGAAACACCAGCCGGATTTCATTACCTGCGGCACGTCCCCTTGCGAAAGGTGCATTTCTTCACCATGATCCAGCTGATCTGCCTCGTCCTGCTCTGGGCCATCAAGGTGTCGCGTGCCGCCATCATCTTCCCCATGATGGTAAGAGCCGGTGCTGCTCGGCGTCGGGGTGTTTGTAGCGTCGGAGCGAGCTGTGGCATCATCTCTGACCTCGCTGCACCTTCCCTCTTATTCGTGAAGGTTTTGGCTCTCGTTTTTGTCCGGAAAGTGATGGATTTCTGCTTCTCGAAGCGAGAGCTCAGCTTTCTGGATGACCTTATGCCAGAAAGCAAGCAGAAGAAGTTGGACGATGCCAAAAATGAAGCCAAAGAAGAAGAGGTGAAGCTTGCTGGGTGCTCGGGGCCGGGCGTCTCCCTCGGGCTGTGAGATTGCCTCTTTCTGCCACAGCTCGTCTTTAAATGTCGGGGCAAGATCAGAACTAAACAGAAACGGATCCTAATAGCCTGGATCACACATCGTAACCTTTTGTCCTAAATTAGCAGTGAGCTTAACACTTGACTAGAGGTATAATTTTAAAAATGAGTCCTATAATAAAGATTATTATTATTATTAATTATTATTAATACTATGGAAAGGTTTACTCATAATAGCGTTTTTTAATCCCCCCAAAGTATTTGGAGTGAAAGGTCTTCACCCTGCTGCACTAATAGCTAAAGCTGCCGCAGGTCAGGAGGAGAGGACAGCGTGCAACGTCTTTACTGGGTGCTGAGTTTATCTCCGCTTTGATTAAAGACTGAGAACTTGATTTGTCCCTTTTCCGTCAGGAGTCCCAGAAGGTGATGGAAGCTGCTGCTGCAAATTGGGTTCAACTGAAAGTGGGGAAGACCAGCGACTTGGATATCCCACAGCAAAGCAGCGACAGGTAAAGTGCCACCAAGCGCCAGGACCCCCGGCAAGATTCGTTTGAAGGTGTTTGGCACCGTCTTTATCGAGCATCCCTCGGTAAAGCGGTCCGCTCGGCGGGAAAATCAAATTTCTGGGCAGGGCTGCCGGAGGCGATGGCGGGGCTCTGCCCCTGCGCAGAGCGGCTGCACAACTCCCATTTAACCCCCAAAACTTGCATCATCAGTGACTTTAGGGTAGCAGGAGATCCTCATATTTAAGAAAGAGGTGGTGTAGGCACGACCTGTAGCAGCAGTGGCTTAGGAGCCCGCTCCAGGGCTAAACGCCAGCAAGAGCCTTTGCCTGGAGCTGTTGTTCTACAGGCTTGCCTCCCGAAACTCCTCATCCAGCAAAACCTCCGGTGCTTACGCTGAGCTTTGGTTCCCCGGGCCCCCCTGGTCCTCTTGCTGGTGCTAACGCACTTGGCGGCAGCAGTTCCCGTAATCACGGATTGCGATGTAAAATATTTATTGCAGGACCGATCCTTCCGAGATTAATATCTGGGATGAAATGTCGAAAACGACCGTGTGGAAGACTCTCCCTATGAACACAGAAACAGTCTGAATTTGGGGAGGAAAAAGGTAAAGGACCGCATGTGAGCGTGACGAGATGCGCGCGTACGGTTTTCCCGTGCTTCGGCCGGCAATGCTGAGCAAACGAGCAGCGGCGAGGACGGTGGCACGCCAGCCAGCTCCTCTCTGCCGCGGTGGTCCCACGAACGGGGCTCAAACCCCATCTTCCACTGATGATGCTCTCCCTTTTTTTTTTTTTTCCCATTCTTCCCCCTCCCCAGTTTTTATGTTTAGGAATCTTGACTTTGAAGGAGAGGAGCGAGAACGTGACTCAGGGATGTGCCAACGCGGACACGGGGAGAAACTGCTTTTTTTTTTTCCAGTTGGAGGATTCCCATGAAAGCCATGCAGACGTCTTCAGTTATCCTTGGTGTGCTTCAGGCATTCAGTATCTCTAGACCAGCAAACTGAGGTGCACATCACGGTCAATGGGAGTTCGGTGTTGTTGAGCCTCCGGGCGTACGTGCGTGTGTTTGTTGCGGTTGCGTAGTGGTAGAGGGACTGCTACCGCTTTATCATTCAGTGCTATTTTTTTAATACCCAATTCCTCCTCTCCTTTCTCTTTTTTTTTTCCAAATATAAACTCATGTTTATGTTCCAAATAGTTTTCTGTTATACTTGACGCCTTCTCCGTTTTCTTCTTTATCACGGCCGGGTTTTTGGTCTGGTTTGGGGTCCAGGCTTTCGTTCACTCCTACGTCCCTTACAGGTAGGAGAGGGATGTCCTCCCTGGCGGGGCAGCCTAAGGAGCGTCCGAGCAGTTGGGCTAAGGCGAAGGAAAAGCGTTTGCTCCCTGCCCTCCAGTTTTACAGCATTTTACTTTATTTTAATTTTCATTTTTATTTTCTTTTTATTTTCTTTTTGACTTTTATTTTTCTTTTATTTTAATTTTTATTTTTTTTATTTTTATTTTATTTTAATTTTATTTTTATTGTATTTATTTTCTTTTCCTTTGGCTCTGCCATCAGCCTGGAAGCTGCAAAATGCAGAAATGCCCCTTTCTTGTCCCCTGGCCGTAAACCGAATATAAGGGACCACTTAAAATCGAATACTTTGAATACAGCGTATGGTTTTGGGAACGGCCAGGTGAGACCTGGGGCTCTGCGTCCCTGGGCTGCCCCCCCCCGTTGTTCCTCCGCTTTCCTTCCTTTTACCTCCCTGGGACTCTAGGGGTTGGTTGTTTTGTTTTTTCTTTTTTCAGCCCTGTCCTTGCAAAGTCTTTTCTCTCGCAGGGTGGGACGAGCTGGGAGGAAAGCGGGAAGCTGCCTTCTCCTCCTCCCTCTCCCTGCCGCTTTGCAGGAACAAGCTGTTCAGCAGAGACGGTTCTCGTGCCCCCTTCACGTTTTGGGGGGGTCCTTGGGCTGCGGCGTCACCCCAGGCACATGCGGTCGAGTCGGGTGGCCCTGGAGCCTGGGAGGAGAGGACAACCCAGAAGAAAAGGTCCCCTTGCAGCCCTGCACCTTGCTGGGGGCTCAGCACCTGCTCCAGGCTCTTGGCGGCTGCGGCCGCTGCCCCGCGCCCAGCTGGGACGGGCGCACGAACCCTCCTGCCATCGGCTTCTCCCATCCGCCGCGGGAACCGTTTTGTGCATCAAACCGACCCAAAGTGACGTGCGGGTGGGGAAAAGAAAATGTGAAATGGCTCTGTAAGGGTGAGAGCGGCACATCACCGAGCAGGGCCAAAATCGGACGCTTTTACGGGATGGGGCTTTGCAAACCGTAGTTTGACGGTTGCCGGCACGGCGGGGTGACCGGTGGAGGGGGAGGAAACTGGTTTAGCTCTTCAAAAAGGAGGCGAGGCCAAAAAAAAAAAGGGGGGTGTGTGTGCTTGGAGGAAGGGAAAGGTGCAAAGCCTGGGTTTTCTCGCTGCTCTTCCTCCGTGCACCTCCCGTCCACGCTGCCTTCCTGTGCTGCTCCCCCGTGCCGTCCCTCCCTCCCCAGGGAGAAAAGGTCGCAGTGGGGGAGAGCCCTGAGCTCTCCACCAGTTGGAAAATAAACTTGAATTCCCGTGGAGGTAGAAGCGTTAAGCCGGTGACGGGCATGGGCGTGGAGCTGGGCGGTTGTGGTACCAGTCCCCTTGCTGCCCTGTCCCTAAATGAAATTATTTGGCTTCTCGTAGCGGCCAGTTTTTCTTTTGTCCTTGTTCTTTTCCGTAAGAGGAGAGCGCAGGGCTGGACTCGGCTCCCTCCTGGCAGGGGCCGGAGGCTGGGATTGTTCCCTGCGCGTGCCTGGCGTCTCTTCGGCTCGGAAAGAAAGAAAAGGCAGAAACCCACCCGGGAAGGAAAACGGGGCCGGGCTGAACGAAGAGCGGGCTGGGGCCAGCTCCGCCGGGATCTGCATCTCCCCTGGCCTCGGGGGGCTGCGAAAATTTGGCAGCTGCCTGGGCAGTTCCTTATTTAAAAAGCAAACCAGGCTTCCTCGGCGCGCCCCAGCTTCTCCATTTGGAGCTTTGGCTACTTACAGGGCTAGATTTTTCTTTTTTCTTTTTTCTGTATTTATTGTCATTTTAAACTTTTTTTTTATTTAAATGAAAGCTGATGTCTTACTTTCTAACGTGACTCTGGGTCATCTCAATGGTGTTTGGAACCCCCCAGCCTGGCTGGAGACCCAGCGCTCCGGCTGCCTGCCCCCATTAGACACCAGAAACCCAGGGATGGCTCCTTATTTTGGGAGGATTTAATATTGCCCTGTGCAGAGGAAAATTATACGAGGGGGAAAAAACCCTCTCAAAGGTGTTCCTGGAATCGCTTTCTGACTGAAAAAAAACCCCATCCTTGAAGTGACCCGTGACGCTTTGGTTGGTAGCAAAGCCCCTTTGCCATGGATGCAGGATGGGTGCTGGGTGTTTTCCTCATCTTTGGTGCCTTAAAACAGCTCCCCAGATCTCCCGGGAGCCCCTTCGAAAGAAGTTTCCTAAAATGTAGGTGCATGGAAATCCCTAAGGGGGGAAAAAAGATGTAAAAAGGTAATAAATAAGGTACTGGCACAATTTTTTTTTTTTAAATTTTATTTCATTTTTTTCCCCCATTTAGAAATACAGACACTATTTTTTCATTTTGGAGATGCTGAAATATATTTATTTTATGGTAAGAGATGATCTAGTTTGGAAATGCTCCGTGTTGTAAATAAAACTGGGGGAGGTTGGAATCCATCGAGCATATCTGTGTTATTTATCACTTTGAATCTTTGTGTGTTTTGTTTTGTTTTGTTTTAATTATTCTTTGATTGATTTTGGGTTCCTTCTGTGAAACTCAAATAATATAAATCTGTGTCGCCGTCTCGTGGGTCCCGTCCGTGAAGGGTTGATGTTGGCTGACGGGTCCACCCGCCTGAGCCGTGTCTGTCTGATTTTTCTCTTGTCACCCATTGAACGTAATGGGAAAAGAATATAATAAAAGTCTCGTGTGTCTTGCTGTGCCACTCCCGAGTCTTTTAAAGGGAGGAGAGGAGTTGGAGGCATCTTTGGAGCTTTTTAAGGGGGGGTTTGGAGTGGGCAGCGCTGATTTGGGGGAAATCCATCTCCCTGGGATGTTGGGTCAGGAACCAACCGATTGGGGAAAGAGTTGAAATCAGTGGGTTTGGGGTTTTATTGATTTTTTTATTTATTTTCTTTAAAAAAAAAAATATTATTTTAATTTCTCTATGCAAGTGATGGCAATGAGCTCTGTGTTACAGGAGGGAGGGGACAGCAGCATCACCCACGTCACCTCTGCCAGACCAGGGGTGTGCGGGGAGTTCAGAAATGGGACTTGGGGGGGTGAAGGTGTTGGTACAGGAGAGAAGTCGCCCCCTCCAGAGTGAGCAGATCCTCCCCCCTGCCTTTTGTGGCTTTTTTTGGACCATTTGCAACACAATTAATTACCATTCAATCCAAAGGTTCTAGTTATCTTCCTTTTTTTTTTTTTTTTTTTTTTAATTTCTTTCCAAATCCCTTCTGGCACAGGTCTGTGGGGTCAGGCAGGTTCATCCCGATCACCCTTTTACCTAAAACTCGAGGAATTGAGAGAAAAATGGGGCACTTGAGCCAAGCCGGGGATCGGAGCCCGGTGCCTCAAAATCCCCCGGGACCAGCGGCGCGCGGGATCCCGATGGGATGCTCGGAAGCATTGGAGACGTCACCAACCGGCTGCCGGATTTAACAAAGGTTTTATTACGGTTTAGGGAAAGCCGCAGGATCTACAGCGCCCTCGGAGCTGTTAGAGAGAAAATGAAGCCGGAGAAATGCAGGTTTGAAGGGAAGGCTGATCCGCGGGTGCCAATTTTCGGAGGAGGTGACTGGGAAACACCGAAGGGATTGATTGATGCGGCTGCGTGTGATGGATAAATCCTTCCCGTGGAGCATCCCATCGCTGGCAGTGATGGACGGGTGCAACTATCCCCAGGCTGATGCTGCTGGAAAGCTGATGTTGCCGTTTAATTGTACCTTCAAAATAAAAAGCAAACAACCACCAAACAGTTTCACGGACTAGAAACTCCCCCTAACATCAGTTTAGGAGCTTGGGAACAGCGGATTTTCTCGTTCGCAAAGGAGCAAATGCTTTGCTTCGACGAGACCGCAACGTGGTAATATCCCCTGTAAATGCAAACGATCCCGCCGCGTTGAGACTGAAATGAAATGCAAAACGTCAGCACGGAGCACGGCAAGAACAAAACAGCCTCTTCCCATCGTAAATTATCAACTCTCCCCCAAAGCAGCTTAATTTTCCTTGTTTTATTTTATTACGAGTAAACACCAGAGAAGCCCCGTGAGCCAGCAAAAATGAGAAGCAGCGTCAGGCGTAGGAAGCCAGACTCTGACTTTGCACCACACCCGCTGATTTGTGGCTACGTTTTGAAATGATTCCTTTATTTGTTTTTAATGGGCCACGTCTGCTGTTTGGGCTGACTTACGTGAGCGGTGGGAACGCGGCCGGGAAGGGGACGCCACGGGGCTCCTCCTTCGGGGACCTCTTTGCGGAGCTGCCGAATATAAGAAAACAGGTGGAGAGAAAACTTCTAAAACTGCGTTATCGACTGGGATCGTGGCGTGGTGGGAGGTTATTTCCCAGCGTGGTCCCCTTCCCCTCTCCTCTTTTTACCTGTACCGCTTGGTGTTGATGAGCCAGTGCACAAAGTCCTTGGCCTTCATCTTGTCCAGGTAGCGGGTGAAGTCGCTGGTGAAGGTGCCTTCCGAGTGTCGCTTGATGTTGGAGGCGAAGCTTTGGGCGCTTTGGGATTCGTACGACTGCCATCCGCTCGGGAGAGAAGGATGGGGGAAGAAAATGTGGTTTAATGCACGTGGTGGCATCCTGCATTGTCCCTGCGGGAGGTGCCCAGAGCGGGGGTTGTGTCCTGTAAAGTACTTTACTGTGTGCAGCATCCTCCAGAAAAGCTCTAATAATAAAGAAAAATAATTTGCAGTCTCGGGAGGGTCTGCCAAGCCAGGCCAGGGTTGTCCCCGACATCATATATACGCACTATCCTATCCCATATTATTTGCCCTACTCCTTGCTCGGCTGTGGTGGGTTCATGCCTGGGAGGGAGGGAGGGAGGGAGGGAGCGTGGTGCCGCCCCGAGGTTTAGATCAACCTCCTCCAGCTCCAGGACAGAGAGCTGACATTGGGGTCCCCCCCTTCCACAAATTCCCCCCGGCAGAAGATCCCCAAAGGATTTTCCTCCCACACAGCTGCCGGCATGGAGCGGGGCTCAGCACCCAGCCCAAATGTGTTGGGTTTGTGTGGCAAGGTTTTGGTAGCAGGGAGGGGCTACAGGGGTGGCATCTGTGAGAAGCTGCCAGAAGCTTCCCCTGTGTCTGACAGAGCCAATGGCAGCCGGCTCCAAGATGGACCCGCCCCTGGCCAAGGCCGAGCCAATCAGCGCCTCTGTGAGAACATATTTAAGAAGGAAAAAAAACCAGTTAGAGAGAGCTTTTGCAGCGGGAGAGAGGAGTGAGAAGCTGTAAGAAACTCTGCAGACACCCAGGTCAGTGCAGAAGGAGGGGCAGGAGGTGCTCCAGGCACCGGAGCAGAGATCCCCCTGCAGCCCATGGTGAAGGCCATGGTGAAGCAGGCTGTCCCCCTGCAGCCCATGGAGGAAGGATGAGGGGGTGCAGAGATTCCCCCTGCAGCCCATGGAGGAAGGATGAGGGGGTGCAGAGATTCCCCCTGCAGCCCATGGAGGAAGGATGAGGGGGTGCAGAGATTCCACCTGCAGCCCATGGAGGAAGGATGAGGGGGTGCAGAGATTCCACCTGCAGCCCATGGAGGAAGGATGAGGGGGTGTAGAGATTCCCCCTGCAGCCCGTGGAGGAAGGATGAGGGGGTGCAGAGATTCCACCTGCAGCCCGTGGAGGACCCCACGCCGGAGCAGGTGGAGGGACCTGAAGGAGGCCGTGGCCTGTGGGAAGCCCACGCTGGATCACGTTGCTGGCAGGACCTGTGGACCCGTGGAGAGAGGAGCCCACGCCAGAGCAGGTTTGCTGGCAGGACTTGTGACCCCGTGGGGGACCCACGCTGGAGCAGTTTGCTCCTGAAGGTCTGCACCCCGTGGGAGAGACCACGCTGGAGCAGTTCGTGAAGGACTGTAGCCCGTGGGAGAGGCTCCATGTAGGAGCAGGGGAACGATGAGAGGAGTCCTCCCCGTGAGGAGGAAGAAGCGGCAGACTCAAAGATTAATTAGAGTTGTACATTTTTTATCTTTGCTGGATGCCTTAGCAGTTCAGGGGGAGTAAAATGCCACCCCCCACCCCCCCTCATTTGCTGAAAATTCGACATTTGTTTGCCTATCACCACGCACTTTCAGTGCTCTGGTTTAATTTCTTTGGTGGCATCTCCGTGTGAGGCTCGCTGCGATTTCGGGGATGCTGTGGTGGCCGGGGAAGGGCGATGGGATGCTTGGAGCATCTCGCCACGGACCTGGAGGTCCCCACTTGTCCCGTTTCCTCCCACGTTTGCTCCTGAAGCTTTAAAACTTAATAATATAAAAGCAGCGGGGGATCTGAGCCGCCCCGTAACGGGTATTTTCCCAAGGGTTTGCGCCTCAGTCGTATGTTGGCAGCTTGTGCTGTGAAACACACCAAAACGCCGCTTATGCCTTTCGCCCCGGCATTTACACCCCATTTCTCTCCTCCGGGTAGGTTTGGTTCAAAACAGAGCTGGTTTCTCCCCATCCACTAAGTTTTCCAAGCAGGATGAGTTTTGGGGTTGTGTGGCTTTAAATAACCGCCCATGCCCAAGATTCCGATTCCAAGAAACGGTCACTTTTTGTGTACCTGGAGTTGGTACACAGCGGGCGACACTGAGCTCCTCTCGGTGAGGGTTACTGCGGTGTCCTGGGGGGGGTCTAACCCCCCTTGATTGATCCCCAAAACCCCAAAACCGCTGACCGACGTCAGGATGAGCCAGGACGAGGGTTACAAAATGACGCTGCTGGAAGAGTTACAGGTAGGGGCTCTGCCGAGGGGCCCAACGTCCCCGATGCCCCCCCACCCCGCCCCAAACGGTTGGAAACCTCTCCCCGAAATCCCGTCGGCATTTCCCCGGAGCGCAGAGGGATGCGGAGGGGGGAGATGCTTTGTGCCGGGGAGGGCTCCCGGCGGCAGGTTCAGCGTCGTTGGTCGGAGTACGGGGCCAAAACGGTTTCTAAGAGAGACGGAGACTTTCCCCGTGTCACCCGCGGGGTGTTTGACTCCCAAACCGCCCCGTGTATTCCCACTCCAACACCCACCTAATGCGCTCGAGCTTGTGATTTTGTTTAAATCGCGATTTTTTTTTTTTTAAACCGTGAATTTTTTTTGAAACCGCGATTTTTTTCTTTAAACAGTAATTTTTTTTTTTTAAATTGCAATTTAAAGCGATTTTATTAAGCCCTTTCATCCCATACCTTTTCCCGGCTTGGGGTTTGGAGTTTCTTGGGGTTGGTTTTTTTGGGGATTTTTTTTTTTTTTTGGCAAAACCAAAGGGGAGCAGGATGCATTTTTGCTAAGAGGGGACGGAGGGTGGTGGAGGCCATCATCGGAGAGAGGACAGGAAAGCCACGGGCGCGTGATAATCCGGCTGCCGGGTTACGTGGGCGAGTCCCGGGAGCTGGCGGGGAGTTAGCAACAGGTCGGCTCTGAAATTAATACTCGGGGACCACCAAACTCGTTTCCAGACAGGAGCGTTTCTTCCTCTTGTTCGTTAAATTAACCGGTGCCTTTCCCGAGCATCGCTGCTGCGCGGTGGCAGGTGATGCTGTTCACTCGAAGCAGGAATTTGGGGGATAAAAAGCAGATTTCACGTTAGTGTTTGCAGGTTAAATCATAACAAGTTATTTATTCTCTGGCTTTGGGTTTGTGTTTTTTTTTTTTTAATTAAGTCTTTGTGATTAATGCATCATCATTAGTACGACGGGCAGCATATGCCAGCGCAGCGTTTGAAGTTTTATTTTAAATTATGGGTTTGGTTCTTTTGGGCTGTTTCCCAGTGCCCGGTGTAGCTCTTGCTTCTTGAATTTCGTCCAACAGCCCTGACAGTTCCCCAAGTTTTCTTGGTGTTTTGCTCTTCTTCAAACTTCGGTTTCAGAAATCGAGCAACTGGGTGCGAATCTCAGAGGTTTTTTGGGGGTTTTTTTTGTGTTTGAACGATGCTACGGGCTGTTTTATTGGGTTATGGGAAGAGAAACCTCCTCCAAGTCCGTTCTTTTAGGGCTGTGCCTGGAGGAGGAGGCACGCGGAGGCGTGATGCTCGTGGATTTGGGTGGACGCGGGGGTGGACGATGGCCGGGAGGACGTAAGGGAGCTCTGCGCAACTTTTCCCTTCTCCTTTCTAAACAGGGAGATGACGAAGAGGCAGCGATTGACCAAGGAAGAACGAGCAACGTCGTCAATATTCACTATGAGAAGGAGGAGTTGGAAGGTGAGTCTCTGCTGAGATCCCGGTAGAGGAGCCGCCAGCCCAGCGCCTTTTCCCGTCGCACAAAGTCCCTGCGACGTCCCTTGCTTGGCATTTTAGATGATCGGGAACCATCACTTGTTGTTGCTCTCTCGTTGCAAAGTTTGAGTAAAATAGGCTTGGGAAAAAAGGACAGGTCTGTGACGTTCAGGGATCCAGTTAAAAGAAAATTAAGAGAAGTTGATGTTTCCTCCTGGGATGGCTGCACTGATTTAATTGCAGCATCTGCGTCAAGCGTCTCCGCGGTATCGAGAACGATGCAAACGCCGCTTTTTCGCAGGCCACCGGACCCTGTACGTGGGCGTGCGGATGCCGCTGGTGAGGCAAAGCCAGCAGCATCACCGTCCCCACAGCCAGAAGCATCGGGAACGGGAGAAGGACTCTGCCCCGACGGAGCAGGGCTACCACTGTAAGTCCCGCCGCAGCGTTCACTGAACTCCTCGGGGCTACGTGGGTGCTGGGGTCTTCTGCAAGCAGGTCCCCGTGCCGGTTTGAGTGGCTTGCTGTTCTTCCGAGGGAAAGCGGCATCATTTAGCAGGACCCTCTCTCTTTTCCCAAACTTTCCTCTTTCTTCTCTTTTTTTTTTTTTTTTTATTTTTTTTTAAGACAGTTAAATGCATAAAGGATTTAGGCTCGCCTTCCTCAGAGGGATCCTGGCTTTAAAAATGGAACTGTGGGGAAGGGAAGGTGCCCATCCTTATGCAGAGGTGGATTAGATGCTTCTCCTTCTCTGGGGCTCTGTGCAAGCCTGGACAGAGCCAGGGCAGAGGGGCCAGCCCGATGTTTATGGTGCCGATCGATGCCCGCTTTGCCTGTGAGCGTGATGGGCCGTATTCGGGCACGGTAACGGGATGGGGCTTTGCCTTCTGCCCCCAGACACTCCGTCCCAGCGAGTGCAGTTCATCCTCGGGACCGAGGAGGATGAGCAGCACGTTCCCCATGACTTGTTCACCGAGCTGGATGAGATCTGCGTGAAAGAGGGTGAAGATGCCGAGTGGAAGGAAACGGCAAGGTAAATCCCCGCTGCCGGCCGCGGTGGGAGAGGAGTCCCCTCGCCGGCAGCGCCCGCGGGCTCTGCTTTCCGCTCTCCGGGACTTTGGCAAAGCTTTTGCAGGTGCCGATGCGAGGAGCCTTCTCTCGCCGCCCTGTAGCTCTGTTAAAGGGGTTGCGGAGCTGAGGCCGTTTCCTCGCAATGGGGCTGATCGCGCCTGATGTCCGCAGGTGGCTGAAGTTTGAGGAGGACGTGGAAGACGGCGGCGAGCGCTGGAGCAAGCCCTACGTGGCCACGCTGTCCTTGCACAGCCTCTCTGAGCTGAGGAGTTGCATCATCAACGGGACGGTGCTGCTGGACATTTGTGCCAACAGCATCGAAGAGATTGCAGGTACCGCGGGCGCCGCGTCTCTGCGGGAACGGCCGAGCTCGGTTTGCCGCGGTGCCCTCCGCTCCCGAATCAAACCCTGCCCCAACGGCGCGTCCTTTTCCAGAAACCCCGCTGTGTTTTTAAGTTGGTTTTGGATGCAGGCTGGGCGTGCAACAGTCACACCAGCTTTTTCTGGTGTGTTTTTTCCATTTTTTTTTTTTGAATGTGTAGAGTCAGACAGAAAGGCCAGACGGGGCAAGAAAATTGCATTATTTCGAATGGGAAATAATTATCTTAGCAGAGTGATGAATAAGCACTTTGCTCGTGTTTTTTAGCAAAAGAAACTTCTTGCTTTCGCTGCAAAGGCTGAACTGTATTAAAATGTCTTGCTAAGCAAGGCTGGGCCTGTGTCAGGGGATCCTGCGTGGCACAGCCTTCCCCTGGGGGCTTCAGGGCTTGGGACCTGGGGGGGTTTCTGCTCTGACGGCTTCGTTTCCCTTTGCCATCCCCAGATATGATCCTGGGCCCGCAAGACCAGTCCACGGAGTTTGACGAGCACGTGCGGGCAAAAGTTCGAGAAGTCCTACTGAAGAAGCATCACCATCAGAATGAGAAGAAAAGAAACAACCTTCTTCCCATCGTCCGCTCGTTTGCTGATGTGAGCAAGAAGCAGTCAGACCTGCACCTCCTTGACAAGCCAGGTGAGGGTTCCTGCAGGGCTCTGGTCCCATTCGACTTGTCCTGGCAGAGGAGAAGCATCCCAATTGCTCCTTGTCCGTCTTTCTGAGTGTCTTTCTTTTTCCTACCAGCCCAAACACTCACCCCTCATCCTTCTCCTACCACTGCAGAAGCTAAAAATGGGGTGAACCACGAGAGCAACGCGATGGACTTAAGCAAGGTGAGACGCTCGTAGCTATCTTATGCCTTTAGGGCCAGATTTGGTCTTGCAAATTTGGCTGCAGAGTGCTGAGGGCTTTGCTTTTGGGGTATTTGCCTGAAAATCGCTTGTTGTGCCTAGGCGCAGCTGCATTTCATGAAGAAAATTCCCACCGGGGCTGAAGCATCCAACGTGCTCGTAGGAGAGCTGGATTTCCTTCGCCAGCCCATCGTGGCATTTGTCCGCCTGACCCCGGCTGTCCTCCTCTCGGGCATGACGGAAGTTCCCATCCCAACAAGGTCTGAACGAGAAGCACAAAGATTTTATTTCAAAAAACCCCCACCCAACAAAAGAACATCAAGGTGCATGCATCAGTTTGGCGTCCCAAGGGAACAAGGGCAGGGGGAGCGAGGACATTTCTCCCACTCGCATCCCTTCCCTGCTGTGTCTTTCAAACCCCTTGGCCAATTTTAATGAAAATTGGCCCAAAAATTAAATTTGCCATCGGTTTTGGTGAATTTCAAATTCCTGGCGGAGTCGGTGAGCCTACGTGTCCCCTCTGGAGCTGCGCTCGGGGCTGGGGGCTCCCAGGGATTTCCTTGGGTGTCCTTTGAGCAAGGACACGTTCTTCTCGCTCATTGTGTTTTTCTTGCCCAGGTTCCTGTTTGTTTTGCTTGGACCAGAAGGCAAAGCCCATCAGTACCATGAGATCGGCAGGTCCATGGCTACTATCATGACGGATGAGGTGCGAGAAGAGAGAATTCCGGGTCATTTTTGGTTTTCTTCACCTCTCTGCAGTAGTGAGGAAGAGGATTTGCTTCCCAACTGCCCGCACCTCTCCAGATAGCCCACCCCTCGTTCACACGCCGAAGCAAACGCACGGATTTGTATCACCCCACCTCTTGGAGGTTGAAATCCCACCCGGTGTGCATCCTGCACCTCCCCGGGGTCCCCAGCACCCTGTCCCCAGTGGTGGCGTTGCCAGGGCCAGTGAAACTTCCCCGCTTTGAGCAAAAGGGTATGGTGTGCCATGAGGGATGGGGACCTCGTGGAGGAGATGATTACAAGTACCGTGATGGACAGATTTTTCCATTTGGGGGAATATTTCCTGCCATTACAAGCAGGAAATTTGGGGAAAATGATCTTGCATTTAGCCAGGAGCTTACTGTAGTGCTTAGGACATCGGAGATGGGTTGTCCTCTGAGCAGGTTGTCTCCTGTCGGCAGGTTTTCCGTGACGTTGCCTATAAAGCCGAGAACCGGGCTGACCTCGTGGCCGGCATCGACGAGTTTCTGGATCAGGTCACGGTCTTGCCGCCAGGAGAATGGGATCCATCGATCCGAATCGAGCCCCCGAAAAACGTCCCTTCGCAGGTGGGTGCTGCGGCGGAGGGAGGCGCGAGGGGGACGGGCAGGCCGGCGGCCGGCCGGCCGGGGATGCTGTTCTGGGACCCAGATTCACCAGGTCCCAGTTTGACGCAGTCACATACCCAGACCAGAAGCCCAACAAGCCAGTGGTTACGAATCCATAGCTTTGGCTTATTTCCTTTTTAACAGGGAAAAAGGAAGATGCCAGGAGCTCTCGATGACAGTGCTTCTCACAGCAAGCCAGAGAAACACAGTGGTCCTGAACTGGAGCGCACGGGAAGGTGTGAGCTTTAATAGTTTGTGGGGTTTGTTGTTTGTTTTTTTTTTTTCTCTTTGCCTCTAGAATCGGAGCGTGCACCTTCCCTTGTAGCAGTTTTCTGGGGTTAGTTGGTTCAGTGAAGGGGCTTCACATTACCAGCTCGGTCCCCTGGGCTGGGCAGGTGAGATCTGGGCAGCTGGGCTCAGCCACAGCACCACTGCAGACAGATTTTCTTGATTTGGGGTGGAAGCAGCTGTGTAAATACCTCCAGGGAGAGCTCTGCTGCTTCTCCAAGCAAGGGACAGTTGCAGTAAGAGGGGATGGGCTTTCAGGTTTGGTCCTTTTTCTTTTTGTTGGAGGGGTTTTTTGTGCTTGCTTGGTTTCTGCCGGGTATAAAACGGCCGAAGGAGACTGCTGCTGGTTAGCAATGAAGGTTACTGTCTGCTTGGGCTTGTCCTTCTGCAGCAAAAACCCCTCTGTGTGGTCTTGCAGGGAAACAGTCTATTTGTTTTTCCTTCCTCCAGGCTCTTTGGAGGTTTGATCCTGGACGTGAAGCGCAAAGCCCCGTGGTTCTGGAGCGACTTTCGGGATGGTCTGAGCCTGCAGTGTCTGGCGTCCTTCCTCTTCCTCTTCTGTGCCTGCATGTCCCCTGTCATCACCTTCGGGGGACTGCTGGGGGAGGCGACCGACGGCCACATCGTGAGCAGCTCTCTTGGGTGGCGTGGGGGAGCGCAAAACTCATGCAAAATCTTCGCTGCAGTGAATTTGCTTTGGGTTTTTTCTTCTTTTTCCCATTGATTTATTTCCTCGCCGCTGCCTCTTCCCTGGACAGAGTGCCATGGAGTCACTGCTGGGCGCATCCATGACCGGCGTGGTGTATTCCCTCTTTGCTGGCCAACCTCTCACCATCCTCGGCAGCACTGGACCCGTCCTCGTGTTCGAAAAGATCCTCTACAAATTCTGCAAGTAAGGCCGGCTGCCGCGGCCGAGTGCCGCGAGAGCCTTCAGGAGGCACTGGTGGAGAAAAGATGTTTTTCTCGACTTTTTCTCAGTGAGAGTTGTTAGATTTCAGTTGTTTTCTGTGTCGCAGACGTTGCACGCTGCTGCTTTAGTATGTGATGGTGCAAGAGCCCTTGGTCTCTGAAGGATGGATGAGGTTGTTTGGGGTTTTTAGGGTTAAAATGAAGCAGGAAGAGGAGAAGCCATAAGGATGGGGATCCTTGTGTTGTGATGACTTTGATGTGAGATGAGACACCCTGATTGCAATTCAATTTATTCTTCAGCCCCAGCTTGCTGGTAGCAGGTGACTGGGTGCAAAATCAGCCGGGGTTTTGGTGTTAGGGCATGGGGGTGATGTGGGAGGACACCACCTTCCACAAAGGGCCCTGACCTCAATTAGCCTCCAAGGCCTTAACACAAGCTAATTGTTAAATAACAATCATGAAATAATTGGCCTCTCCTCCTGCAGGTCCGCACCCTGCACCGCAGCCCCAAGGCTGTCTGTAGTAGGACATGGAAAGTGCATTTACCATCTGCAGCCTTGACGTGCTCCTAAATTGCTCGTGATTTTCCCCGAAGGAAGGCACGGCTCGGCGCCTCTTCCTGGCCTTTCCAGCCTTTGTTTGATTTTGGTTTCCCAGGGAGTACGCGCTCTCCTATCTCTCTCTGCGGGCCTGCATCGGGCTGTGGACTGCCGCCTTCTGCATAGTGCTGGTGGCCACCGACGCCAGCTGTTTGGTGTGCTACATCACCCGCTTCACCGAAGAAGCCTTCGCCTCCCTCATCTGCATCATCTTCATCTACGAGGCTCTGGAGAAGCTGAGTCACCTGCGAGAGACCTACCCTGTGCACATGCACAGCAAGCTCGACTTCCTCACCGTCTACTAGTGAGTTTTTCTTTTCCTCCTAAAAGGCTGCTGCCCCTTGGCAGGAGCTCAGGGCTGCACCTCCATTGCCTTTCCCTCACCCTCGTCTTGGCTTTTCTCCTCCCAGCTGTAAGTGTGAGGCACCAAGCCATCCCAGCAAGGCAACCCTGCGTTTCTGGGAGAGCAACAAGATCGACGTGTCTGGCATCGCCTGGGAAAACCTCACGGTGACTGTAAGTGCCCCAAGCCACTACTTCCGCGGCCGCGGGGTCCAGGGGCGTTCACATTTTGCAAAAGTCAGAGCCCTTCGGGTGATGAGGGGCTTCAGACTGTGCTAGTGCTGCTCTGCAAAGGCATTCTTTAAATCTAACGTGTGGTTTTAACCCGCTTGGTCCTGGGAAGGAGAGTCCACCTTGTCCCCCCAACATCGTGGGTAATAACTGTCCTCCTTGACCCTGTCGCAGGACAATTTTTCTGACCAGGAGCAAGGTTAAGTGGGTGGTTTGATTCTTGTAGAAGTTGGAGGACTTAAGTTCCTGCTTGAAGGTAGTCCTTAGCTTCCTTACTTGGTTCCTAAGAACTCCAGTCCTTGCTTGCTTACTCAGCACTGTCTGTAGGTCCATGCATAAATTTGCACGTCTGAGCAGCCTCTCGGGCTGCTGTTGCTGGAAGCAAAGCCCAGGCATAGGATGGGAGGCTCTTCAGGACATCTTCATCCCCTCTTGGCCGTGTCCTGGGAGCCCTTCGCTGGGAAGGGACGATTCGTCTCTTCTCCTTTCCTTCCGCGGCTGTCTTAGCCCTCCTTCCCTGCTCCCTCTTTCTCTATCCCCAAGAACTTCCAGTGTTTCCTTCCCCTCTTGGCGTCTTCTTCAGCCACGGTTGCCTGCCATTCGAGCGGAGGATGTGCCATGGGTCTGTGATATGGTGTCCCATCACATCTCGCCTCTCCGCTCTCCTCTGTGCGGTTCGATGTGTCACTTGTTCAGCTGCTGCTCATTCAATATAAATCTCCGTCAGCAGCAGCAGCAGCAGCAGCAGTTACAAGGTCATGGATCTTGGACCAAGATCCTCAAAAGCCCCGAGTTATCCCAGGTTTCCTTGCCGCACGTGCACTACCTTTGTGTCCTGACGCTCTGTTTCTCCAGGAATGTCGGTATTTGCATGGAGAGTTTCACGGACCTGCCTGTGGACGCAACGGCCCCTACGCGCCTAATGTCCTCTTCTGGTGCTGCATCCTCTTCTTCTCCACCTTTGTCCTGTCGAGCTTCTTGAAGAAGTTTAAAAGCAGCCGTTACTTCCCAACCAGAGTAGGTAGAAGATGGTGGCCGGCAGCAGTCTCCACACTCATTTCCCAAAATGGCTTTCCCGGAGCGCTAAGCAGTATTTGCCACCGCTTGGTCAAGCTGGGAAACATTGACCTTGAAGGCCAAACTCTCCAGCAGCTTGGATGTCCCTCCCTCGTTTCCATGAGTGCTAAACGACCGCGGCGTTTCCCACCTGCCTCGCGACCTGCCCCCGAGCGATATTTTGCTCAGGCAGTGGGAAAAGAGGTCTTCCAAAGTTGTGGGGGTTTATTTGCCTTTTTATTTTTTTTTTTTTTACCTTCTGTGCATTATGCTCAAGGGGAAAGTTGGTTCAAATGAGGAGCTGCCATAGGAAAAGACACTTTTTCTTCCTTTTGAGGAACATACGATGCCTCAGTGCGCCTTATTCCCATTTTAGCTGTGAGCGTGGCTGCAGTGGCAGCCATCTGCTTCCTTATTTTTTAATATTTTTTTTACTTAAGGTTTGAATTCAAACAACCCTCTTCCACCTAATTAAACTCTTTTTTTTTTTATTGTCTGACACCAGCTCTCACAGAGACAAGCACAGCAACAGTAGCTAACCAAGGGATTTGGCTGCATGTCCTCAGAGTGGTGGGATTTTGTTAACCAGCCTTAATGTTGTTGATGTCTCTCATTTTTCCATCTCATGTTGCGGCCCCCTTTGCGATGCCCCTTTCAGCTCTGGTTTCTTGCCCCAGGTGCGGTCCACAATAAGTGACTTTGCTGTTTTCCTCACCATCGTCATCATGGTGCTCATTGACTTCATGACTGGGATCCCGTCACCGAAGCTCCACATCCCCCATATGTTCAAGGTAGGGGGGGTGTTGTGGCACGGAGCGGGTTTCACCGGGGCAGGACAGGGCTGAGTCTGGAGGAGATGCTGGTGGTGTGACCATCTCCTCCTCCACCTCCAAGTGCATCGTTTCCTCCTGGAAATGAGAAGACAGCCCCAAAACTAGGTACCTGCAGGAGAAATAGCTACAGGTGCTTGCAAAGAGGATGCTGGCACTGCTGAGCCCCGGGGTGACGTGAAACCAGGGCTGGGAGATGCTGTGACACGGGGATGGAGGGGAAAATCCAAGCCGGTGAAGTAGCTGGGCTGGGAGACGAGGCTGATGTGTGTGCTTTGTTGCAGCCTACCAGAGACGACCGCGGGTGGTTCATCAACCCCATAGGACCCAACCCTTGGTGGACGGTGGTGGCTGCGCTCATCCCAGCTCTGCTTTGCACCATCTTGATATTCATGGACCAGCAGATCACGGCTCTTATCGTGAACAGGAAGGAGCACAGGCTGAAGGTAAGGGGCTGCAGGAGACAACCCCATCCGCAACCCGCTCTGGGCTGCAGGTACGGGGAGAAGCTCCAATTCCAAATGCCTTGTGAAGGCATTGGTTTGGAACAACGTCAGGCAGCGTGGCAAGATGGTCTCCTGGCTTAATGATGACACAGGGAGCAAACGACAACAGGGGAGTTCAGATGAGCAATCTTTCGGAGGAGCATATTAAGCTTAGAGCGTTGTAGAAGCACGCTTTTGTTTTAAAATGTCAGCAGCAGCTGGGGAACGAATCATTTTGATGTGCTGCCAGGCATAACTGAGAGTCATATCTTACTCGCAAGTGGTAGAAATGTCTTTATGAATGAAAAATAGTAAGGTGGTTTTTTGGTTGAGAAGTAGATACAAACTCCCCAAATCCACTTTGTCTGAAGTGCTGCCGGATTGTCATGCAAGGTGCTTGCGCAAAGACTGGATACATCCTTATTTGTTTCCAGTTCGTGTTTTCAATTTTCAAGACGTCGACTTGAGCTCCTACAGGGTTGTTTGGGTCTGACTTGCGACGTTGTCCTTGCTCTTGTCCCGTGAGATGCTCTGTTTCTTGTTTCGCTCCGCGCAGAAAGGATGCGGGTACCACCTGGACCTCTTCATGGTGGCCGTGATGCTGGGGGTGTGCTCCGTGATGGGGCTGCCGTGGTTTGTGGCTGCGACCGTCCTGTCCATCACCCACGTGAATAGCCTCAAAGTAGAGTCTGGCTGCTCAGCTCCAGGAGAACAGCCCAAGTTTCTGGGGATACGAGAGCAGAGAGTCACTGGCTTGATGATCTTTGTGCTCATGGGCTGCTCATTCTTCTTCACTTCGGTGTTAAAGGTAAGAGGAAAATGGAAACCACCCAACAACCGCGAGCTTTTTGGAGGTTATGCAAAACTAGTCCCCTTTCTCCAGGCCTGAGTAGCTGTGGAGCAGAGGAGGAGGTGATCCCAAACCTTGGGGCTCGATCCGTGGTGGGAACCACCCTCGGTTGCACTTTCCAGCCCTTCAGACCCCAGTTTGGCACGCTCGAGCCAAGCGAGCAAGCCAACTGCTTGGATTTTCAGATGTCTTTCAGGCCCACCCGTGTTTATGGGTTACGATGAAGCGTATTTAGAGCAGTACCTCTGCTCTTTCAACCAGGCAGCACGTTACCGGTTGCAATTTGTTCCCCCAGATGCCTCGGAACAGCCGTTCCCAGTAGCTAAACGCGCTGAAATCGTCCCCGTGGGCTTCCTTGCGTGTTGCCACAAGAACACGTACAAATGTTTTTCTACCGTCGCAGAACGCGGCATATGGTAGCATGGGCGAAATCACCTATTTTCCTCCAACCTTTCTGGAAAACAGGATTATTCTGATGAAGTGTAACTCAAAAGCTCAGCCTAAAGCAGAGCATTAAATCATTCGCACGCACAAAATCTCTGATGGTTAAAATCCGACACTTCTCTAACCCTGTGGAAGCTGGAAGGCTTTAGGCAATTTTAGGCAGGGACTGTAGAAGAGAGCGGTAATACTGAAAATGCAATTTGAAAACAAGAATGCACTAACTTCTGTATTTATTTTTGGAGTTTATACCAATGCCTGTGCTTTATGGCGTCTTTCTCTACATGGGTGTGTCGTCGCTCAGAGGAATTCAGGTACGGCCTCTTTTACAGCGTGTTGGGTCCCTGGTATTTCATCTCTATAGAAGCAGGTAAAAAAAGCAGTGGCATGGGGGAAAAACCCCTCTCCGAAAGCAAGCGATCAAAATATTTTGTGTAAGAAAAAGATTGGAGGAGGCACAGGAGGTGTATAGGGCCGGGAGGACCGGGCAAGTTCAGGGCAGGTTACAGGAAAATGGGGGAATTCAGCGCGAAGGGAAGGCGATTTCTGTGGCTGGTGGAAATCCTTGCTGGGGGATTCAGCGTGCTGAGAAACGCTGAGAACAGAATAACGGGGAATAATTGCAGTTCGGTGGGCAGCTCTCGCGGGCAAGCCGGTTTATAGATGGAGCGGAGGGAAAATTGGGTGCTGCTCGCAGAGGAACGCGGTGGGATCCAGGATTTCTCATTGCAAGTGAGATCCTGAACACTCCCTCCGCGTCTCCCCGGGGCCAGAAACTTCTCACTGTTATTTTACAGTTCTTCGATCGCTTGAAGCTGTTTGGGATGCCGGCGAAACACCAGCCGGATTTCATCTACCTGCGGCACGTCCCCTTGCGAAAGGTGCATTGCTTCACCATGATCCAGCTGATCTGCCTCGTCCTGCTCTGGGCCATCAAGGTGTCGCGTGCCGCCATCATCTTCCCCATGATGGTAAGAGCCGGTGCTGCTCGGCGTCGGGGTGTTTGTAGCGTCGGAGCGAGCTGTGGCATCATCTCTGACCTCGCTGCACCTTCCCTCTTATTCGTGAAGGTTTTGGCTCTCGTTTTTGTCCGGAAAGTGATGGATTTCTGCTTCTCGAAGCGAGAGCTCAGCTTTCTGGATGACCTTATGCCAGAAAGCAAGCAGAAGAAGTTGGACGATGCCAAAAATGAAGCCAAAGAAGAAGAGGTGAAGCTTGCTGGGTGCTCGGGGCCGGGCGTCTCCCTCGGGCTGTGAGATTGCCTCTTTCTGCCACAGCTCGTCTTTAAATGTCGGGGCAAGATCAGAACTAAACAGAAACGGATCCTAATAGCCTGGATCACACATCGTAACCTTTTGTCCTAAATTAGCAGTGAGCTTAACACTTGACTAGAGGTATAATTTTAAAAATGAGTCCTATAATAAAGATTATTATTATTATTATTATACCCTGCTGCACTGATAGCTAAAGCTGCCGCAGGTCAGGAGGAGAGGACAGCGTGCAACGTCTTTACTGGGTGCTGAGTTTATCTCCGCTTTGATTAAAGACCGAGAACTTGATTTGTCCCTTTTCCGTCAGGAGTCCCAGAAGGTGATGGAAGCTGCTGCTACAAATTGGGTTCAACTGAAAGTGGGGAAGACCAGCGACTTGGATATCCCACAGCAAAGCAGCGACAGGTAAAGTGCCACCAAGCGCCAGGACCCCCGGCAAGATTCGTTTGAAGGTGTTTGGCACCGTCTTTATCGAGCGTCCCTCGGTAAAGCGGTCCGCTCGGCGGGAAAATCAAATTTCTGGGCAGGGCTGCCGGAGGCGATGGCGGGGCTCTGCCCCTGCGCAGAGCGGCTGCACAACTCCCATTTAACCCCCAAAACTTGCATCATCAGTGACTTTAGGGTAGCAGGAGATCCTCATATTTAAGAAAGAGGTGGTGTAGGCACGACCTGTAGCAGCAGTGGCTTAGGAGCCCGCTCCAGGGCTAAACGCCAGCAAGAGCCTTTGCCTGGAGCTGTTGTTCTACAGGCTTGCCTCCCGCAACTCCTCATCCAGCAAAACCTCCGGTGCTTACGCTGAGCTTTGGTTCCCCGGGCCCCCCTGGTCCTCTTGCTGGTGCTAACGCACTTGGCGGCAGCAGTTCCCGTAATCACGGATTGCTATGTAAAATATTTATTGCAGGACCGATCCTTCCGAGATTAATATCTGGGATGAAATGTCGAAAACGACCGTGTGGAAGACTCTCCCTATGAACACAGAAACAGTCTGAATTTGGGGAGGAAAAAGGTAAAGGACCGCATGTGAGCGTGACGAGATGCGCGCGTACGGTTTTCCCGTGCTTCGGCCGGCAATGCTGAGCAAACGAGCAGCGGCGAGGACGGTGGCACGCCAGCCAGCTCCTCTCTGCCGCGGTGGTCCCACGAACGGGGCTCAAACCCCATCTTCCACTGATGATGCTCTCCCTTTTTTTTTTTTTCCCATTCTTCCCCCTCCCCAGTTTTTATGTTTAGGAATCTTGACTTTGAAGGAGAGGAGCGAGAACGTGACTCAGGGATGTGCCAACGCGGACACGGGGAGAAACTGCTTTTTTTTTTTTCCAGTTGGAGGATTCCCATTAAAGCCATGCAGACGTCTTCAGTTATCCTTGGTGTGCTTCAGGCATTCAGTATCTCTAGACCAGCAAACTGAGGTGCACATCACGGTCAATGGGAGTTCGGTGTTGTTGAGCCTCCGGGCGTACGTGCGTGTGTTTGTTGCAGTTGCGTAGTGGTAGAGGGACTGCTAGCGCTTTATCATTCAGTGCTATTTTTTTAATATCTAATTCCTCCTCTCCTTTCTCTTTTTTTTTCCAAATATAAACTCATGTTTATGTTCCAAATAGTTTTCTGTTATACTTGACGCCTTCTCCGTTTTCTTCTTTATCACGGCCGGGTTTTTGGTCTGGTTTGGGGTCCAGGCTTTCGTTCACTCCCACGTCCCTTACAGGTAGGAGAGGGATGTCCTCCCTGGCGGGGCAGCCTAAGGAGCGTCCGAGCAGTTGGGCTAAGGCGAAGGAAAAGCGTTTGCTCCCTGCCCTCCAGTTTTACAGCATTTTACTTTATTTTAATTTTCATTTTTATTTTCTTTTTATTTTCTTTTTGACTTTTATTTTTCTTTTATTTTAATTTTTTTTTTATTTTTATTTTATTTTAATTTTATTTTTATTGTATTTATTTTCTTTTCCTTTGGCTCTGCCATCAGCCTGGAAGCTGCAAAATGCAGAAATGCCCCTTTCTTGTCCCCTGGCCGTAAACCGAATATAAGGGACCACTTAAAATCGAATACTTTGAATACAGCGTATGGTTTTGGGAAAGGCCAGGTGAGACCTGGGGCTCTGCGTCCCTGGGCTGCCCCCCCCGTTGTTCCTCCGCTTTCCTTCCTTTTACCTCCCTGGGACTCTAGGGGTTGGTTGTTTTGTTTTTTCTTTTTTCAGCCCTGTCCTTGCAAAGTCTTTTCTCTCGCAGGGTGGGACGAGCTGGGAGGAAAGCGGGAAGCTGCCTTCTCCTCCTCCCTCTCCCTGCCGCTTTGCAGGAACAAGCTGTTCAGCAGAGACGGTTCTCGTGCCCCCTTCACGTTTTGGGGGGGGTCCTTGGGCTGCGGCGTCACCCCAGGCACATGCGGTCGAGTCGGGTGGCCCTGGAGCCTGGGAGGAGAGGACAACCCAGAAGAAAAGGTCCCCTTGCAGCCCTGCACCTTGCTGGGGGCTCAGCACCTGCTCCAGGCTCTTGGCGGCTGCGGCCGCTGCCCCGCGCCCAGCTGGGACGGGCGCACGAACCCTCCTGCCATCGGCTTCTCCCATCCGCCGCGGGAACCGTTTTGTGCATCAAACCGACCCAAAGTGACGTGCGGGTGGGGAAAAGAAAATGTGAAATGGCTCTGTAAGGGTGAGAGCGGCACATCACCGAGCAGGGCCAAAATCGGACGCTTTTACGGGATGGGGCTTTGCAAACCGTAGTTTGACGGTTGCCGGCACGGCGGGGTGACCGGTGGAGGGGGAGGAAACTGGTTTAGCTCTTCAAAAAGGAGGGGAGGCCAAAAAAAAAAAAAAAAAAAAGCAAAGGGGGTGGGGTGCTTGGAGGAAGGGAAAGGTGCAAAGCCTGGGTTTTCTCGCTGCTCTTCCTCCGTGCACCTCCCGTCCACGCTGCCTTCCTGTGCTGCTCCCCCGTGCCGTCCCTCCCTCCCCAGGGAGAAAAGGTCGCAGTGGGGGAGAGCCCTGAGCTCTCCACCAGTTGGAAAATAAACTTGAATTCCCGTGGAGGTAGAAGCGTTAAGCCGGTGACGGGCATGGGCGTGGAGCTGGGCGGTTGTGGTACCAGTCCCCTTGCTGCCCTGTCCCTAAATGAAATTATTTGGCTTCTCGTAGCGGCCAGTTTTTCTTTTGTCCTTGTTCTTTTCCGTAAGAGGAGAGCGCAGGGCTGGACTCGGCTCCCTCCTGGCAGGGGCCGGAGGCTGGGATTGTTCCCTGCGCGTGCCTGGCGTCTCTTCGGCTCGGAAAGAAAGAAAAGACAGAAACCCACCCGGGAAGGAAAACGGGGCCGGGTTGAACGAAGAGCTCCCCAGATCTCCTGGGAGCCCCTTCGAAAGAAGTTTCCTAAAATGTAGGTGCATGGAAATCCCTAAGGGGGGAAAAAAGATGTAAAAAGGTAATAAATAAGGTGCTGGCACTTTTTCTTTTTTTAAATTTTATTTCATTTTTTCCCCCCATGTGCTACATTTAGAAATACAGACACTATTTTTTCATTTTGGAGATGCTGAAATATATTTATTTTATGGTAAGAGATGCTCTAGTTTGGAAATGCTCCGTGTTGTAAATAAAACTGAGCGGGGGAGGGGGTTGGAATCCATCAAGCAAATCTGTGTTATTTATCACTTTGATTCTTTGTGTGTTTTGTTTTTTTTTGTTTTGTTTTAATTATTCTTTGATTGATTTTGGGTTCCTTCTGTAAAACTCAAATAATATAAATCTGTGTCGCCGTCTCGTGGGTCCCGTCCGTGAAGGGTTGATGTTGGCTGACGGGTCCACCCGCCTGAGCCGTGTCTGTCTGATTTTTCTCTTGTCACCCATTGAACGTAATGGGAAAAGAATATAATAAAAGTCTCGTGTGTCTTGCTGTGCCGCTCCCGAGTCTTTTAAAGGGAGGAGAGGAGTTGGAGGCATCTTTGGAGCTTTTTAAGGGGGGGTTTGGAGTGGGCAGCGCTGATTTGGGGGAAATCCATCTCCCTGGGATGTTGGGTCAGGAACCAACCGATTGGGGAAAGAGTTGAAATCAGTGGGTTTGGGGTTTTATTGATTTATGTAATTTAAAAAAAAAAATTCTTTTAATTTCTCTATGCAAGTGATGGCAATGAGCTCTGTGTTGCAGGAGGGAGGCGACAGCAGCATCACCCACGTCACCTCTGCCAGACCGGGGGTGTGCGGGGAGTTCAGAAATGGGACTTGGGGGGGTGAAGGTGTTGGTACAGGAGAGAAGTCGCCCCATCCAGAGTGAGCAGATCCTCCCCCCTGCCTATTTTGGCTTTTTTTTGGACCATTTGCAACACAATTAATTACCATTCAATCCAAAGGTTCTAGTTATCTTCCTTTTTTTTTTTTTTTTTTTTTTTTAAAATTTCTTTCCAAATCCCTTCTGGCACAGGTCTGTGGGGTCAGGCAGGTTCATCCCGATCACCCTTTTACCTAAAACTCGAGGAATTGAGAGAAAAATGGGGCACTTGAGCCAAGCCGGGGATCGGAGCCCGGTGCCTCAAAATCCCCCGGGACCAGCGGCGCGCGGGATCCCGATGGGATGCTCGGAAGCATTGGAGACGTCACCAACCGGCTGCCGGATTTAACAAAGGTTTTATTACGGTTTAGGGAAAGCCGCAGGATCTACAGCGCCCTCGGAGCTGTTAGAGAGAAAATGAAGCCGGAGAAATGCAGGTTTGAAGGGAAGGCTGATCCGCGGGTGCAAATTTTCGGAGGAGGTGACTGGGAAACACCGAAGGGATTGATTGATGCGGCTGCGTGTGATGGATAAATCCTTCCCGTGGAGCATCCCATCGCTGGCAGTGATGGACGGGTGCAACTATCCCCAGGCTGATGCTGCTGGAAAGCTGATGTTGCCGTTTAATTGTACCTTCAAAATAAAAAGCAAACAACCACCAAACAGTTTCACGGACTAGAAACTCCCCCTAACATCAGTTTAGGAGCTTGGGAACAGCGGATTTTCTCGTTCGCAAAGGAGCAAATGCTTTGCTTCGACGAGACCGCAACGTGGTAATATCCCCTGTAAATGCAAACGATCCCGCCGCGTTGAGACTGAAATGAAATGCAAAACGTCAGCACGGAGCACGGCAAGAACAAAACAGCCTCTTCCCATCGTAAATTATCAACTCTCCCCCAAAGCAGCTTAATTTTCCTTGTTTTATTTTATTACGAGTAAACACCAGAGAAGCCCCGTGAGCCAGCAAAAATGAGAAGCAGCGTCAGGCGTAGGAAGCCAGACTCTGACTTTGCACCACACCCGCTGATTTGTGGCTACGTTTTGAAATGATTCCTTTATTTGTTTTTAATGGGCCACGTCTGCTGTTTGGGCTGACTTACGTGAGCGGTGGGAACGCGGCCGGGAAGGGGACGCCACGGGGCTCCTCCTTCGGGGACCTCTTTGCGGAGCTGCCGAATATAAGAAAACAGGTGGAGAGAAAACTTCTAAAACTGCGTTATCGACTGGGATCGTGGCGTGGTGGGAGGTTATTTCCCAGCGTGGTCCCCTTCCCCTCTCCTCTTTTTACCTGTACCGCTTGGTGTTGATGAGCCAGTGCACAAAGTCCTTGGCCTTCATCTTGTCCAGGTAGCGGGTGAAGTCGCTGGTGAAGGTGCCTTCCGAGTGTCGCTTGATGTTGGAGGCGAAGCTTTGGGCGCTTTGGGATTCGTACGACTGCCATCTGCTCGGGAGAGAAGGATGGGGGAAGAAAATGTGGTTTAATGCACATGGTGGCATCCTGCATTCTCCCTGCGGGAGGTGCCCAGAGTGGGGGGTGTGTCCTGTAAAGTACTTTACTGTGTGCAGCATCCTCCAGAAAAGCTCTAATAATAAAGAAAAATAATTTGCAGCCTCGGGAGGGTCTGCCAAGCCAGGCCAGGGTTGTCCCCGACATCATATATACGCACTATCCTATCCCATATTATTTGCCCTACTCCTTGCTCGGCTGTGGTGGGTTCATGCCTGGGAGGGAGGGAGGGAGGGAGGGAGGGAGGGAGCGTGGTGCCGCCCCGAGGTTTAGATCAACCTCCTCCAGCTCCAGGACAGAGAGCTGACATTGGGGTCCCCCCCTTCCACAAATTCCCCCCGGCAGAAGATCCCCAAAGGATTTTCCTCCCACACAGCTGCCGGCATGGAGCGGGGCTCAGCACCCAGCCCAAATGTGTTGGGTTTGTGTGGCAAGGTTTTGGTAGCGGGGGGGCTACAGGGGTGGCTTCTGTGAGAAGCTGCCAGAAGCTTCCCCTGTGTCTGACAGAGCCAATGGCAGCCGGCTCCAAGATGGACCCGCCCCTGGCCAAGGCCGAGCCAATCAGCGCCTCTGTGAGAACATATTTAAGAAGGAAAAAAAAACCAGTTAGAGAGAGCTTTTGCAGCGGGAGAGAGGAGTGAGAAGCTGTAAGAAACTCTGCAGACACCCAGGTCAGTGCAGAAGGAGGGGCAGGAGGTGCTCCAGGCACCGGAGCAGAGATCCCCCTGCAGCCCGTGGTGAAGGCCATGGTGAAGCAGGCTGTCCCCCTGCAGCCCATGGAGGAAGGATGAGGGGGTGTAGAGATTCCCCCTGCAGCCCATGGAGGAAGGATGAGGGGGTGCAGAGATTCCCCCTGCAGCCCATGGAGGAAGGATGAGGGGGTGCAGAGATTCCCCCTGCAGCCCATGGAGGAAGGATGAGGGGGTGCAGAGATTCCACCTGCAGCCCGTGGAGGAAGGATGAGGGGGTGCAGAGATTCCCCCTGCAGCCCGTGGAGGACCCCACGCCAGAGCAGGTGGAGGGACCTGAAGGAGGCCGTGGCCCGTGGGAAGCCCACACTGGATCAAGTTGCTGGCAGGACCTGTGGACCCATGGAGAGAGGAGCCCACGCCGGAGCAGGTTTGCTGGCAGGACTTGTGACCCTGTGGGGGACCCACGCTGGAGCAGTTTGCTCCTGAAGGTCTGCACCCCGTGGGAGAGACCACGCTGGAGCAGTTCGTGAAGGACTGTAGCCCGTGGGAGAGGCTCCATGTAGGAGCAGGGGAACGATGAGAGGAGTCCTCCCCGTGAGGAGGAAGAAGCGGCAGACTCAAAGATTAATTAGAGTTGTACATTTTTTATCTTTGCTGGATGCCTTAGCACTTCAGGGGGAGTAAAATGCCACCCCCCACCCCCCCCTCATTTGCTGAAACTTTGGCTTTTGTTTGCCTATCACCACGCACTTTCAGTGCTCTGGTTTAAATTCTTTGGTGGCATCTCCGTGTGAGGCTCGCTGCGATTTTGGGGATGCTGTGGTGGCCGGGGAAGGGCGATGAGATGCTCGGAGCATCTCGCCATGGACCCGGAGGTCCCCACTTGTCCCGTTTCCTCCTACGTTTCCTCCTGAAGCTTTAAAACTTAATAATATAAAAGCAGCGGGGGATCTGAGCCGCCCCGTAACGGGTATTTTCCCAAGGGTTTGCGCCTCACTCGTATGTTGGCAGCTTGTGCTGTGAAACACACCAAAACGCCGCTTATGCCTTTCGCCCCGGCGTTTACACCCCATTTCTCTCCTCCGGGTAGGTTTGGTTCAAAACAGAGCTGGTTTCTCCCCATCCACTAAGTTTTCCAAGCAGGATGAGTTTTGGGGTTGCGTGGCTTTAAATAACCGCCCATGCCCAAGATTCCGATTCCAAGAAACGGTCACTTTTTGTGTACCTGGAGTTGGTACACAGCGGGCGACACTGAGCTCCTCTCGGTGAGGGTTACTGCGGTGTCCTGGGGGGGGTCTAACCCCCCTTGATTGATCCCCAAAACCCCAAAACCGCTGACCGACGTCAGGATGAGCCAGGACGAGGGTTACAAAATGACGCTGCTGGAAGAGTTACAGGTAGGGGCTCTGCCGAGGGGCCCAACGTCCCCGATGCCCCCCCACCCCGCCCCAAACGGTTGGAAACCTCTCCCCGAAATCCCGTCGGCATTTCCCCGGAGCGCAGAGGGATGCGGAGGGGGGAGATGCTTTGTGCCGGGGAGGGCTCCCGGCGGCAGGTTCAGCGTCGTTGGTCGGAGTACGGGGGCAAAACGGTTTCTAAGAGAGACGGAGACTTTCCTGTGTCACCCGCGGGGTGTTTGACTCCCAAACCGCCCCATGTATTCCCACTCCAACACCCACCTAATGCGCTCGAGCTTGTGATTTCGTTTAAATCGCGATTTTTTTTTTTTAAAACTGCGATTTTTTTTTTGAAACCGCGATTTTTTTCTTTAAACAGCGATTTTTTTTTTAAATTGCAATTTAAAGCGATTTTATTAAGCCCTTTCATCCCATACCTTTTCCCGGCTTGGGGTTTGGAGTTTCTTGGGGTTGGTTTTTTTGGGGATTTTTTTTTTTTTTTGGCAAAACCAAAGGGGAGCAGGATGCATTTTTGCTAAGAGGGGACGGAGGGTGGTGGAGGCCGTCATCGGAGAGAGGACAGGAAAGCCACGGGCGCGTGATAATCCGGCTGCCGGGTTACGTGGGCGAGTCCCGGGAGCTGGCGGGGAGTTAGCAACAGGTCGGCTCTGAAATTAATACTCGGGGACCAGCAAACTCGTTTCCAGACAGGAGCGTTTCTTCCTCTTGGTCGTTAAATTAACCGGTGCCTTTCCCGAGCATCGCTGCCGCGCGGTGGCAGGTGATGCTGTTCAGTCGAAGCAGAAATTTGGGGGATAAAAAGCAGATTTCACGTTAGTGTTTGCAGCTTAAATCGTAACAAGTTATTTATTCTCTGGCTTTGGGTTTGTTTTTTTTTTTTTTTTTAAGTAAGTCTTTGTGATTAATGCATCATCATTAGTACGACGGGCAGCATATGCCAGCGCAGTGTTTGAAGTTTTATTTTAAATTATGGGTTTGGTTCTTTTGGGCTGTTTCCCAGTGCACGGTGTAGCTCTTGCTTCTTGAATTTCGTCCAACAGCCCTGCCAGGTCCCCAAGTTTTCTTGGTATTTTGCTCTTCTTCAAACTTCGGTTTCAGAAATCGAGCAACTGGGTGCGAATCTTGGAGGGTTTTTTTGGGTTTTTTTTTTTGTGTTTGAACGATGCTACGGGCTGTTTTATTGGGTTATGGGAAGAGAAACCTCCTCCAAGTCCGTGCTTTTAGGGCTGTGCCTGGAGGAGGAGGCACGCGGAGGCGTGATGCTCGTGGATTTGGGTGGACGCGGGGGTGGACGATGGCCGGGAGGACGTAAGGGAGCTCTGCGCAACTTTTCCCTTCTCCTTTCTAAACAGGGAGATGACGAAGAGGCAGTGATTGACCAAGGAAGAACGAGCAACGTCGTCAATATTCACTATGAGAAGGAGGAGTTGGAAGGTGAGTCTCTGCTGAGATCCCGGTAGAGGAGCCGCCAGCCCAGCGCCTTTTCCTGTCGCACAAAGTCCCTGCGACGTCCCTTGCTTGGCATTTTAGATGATCGGGAACCATCACTTGTTGTTGCTCTCTCGTTGCAAAGTTTGAGTAAAATAGGCTTGGGAAAAAAGGGCAGGTCTGTGACGTTCAGGGATCCAGTTAAAAGAAAATTAAGAGAAGTTGGTGTTTCCTCCTGGGGTGGCTGCACTGATTTAATTGCGGCATCTGCGTCAAGCGTCTCCGCGGTATCGAGAACGATGCAAACGCCGCTTTTTCGCAGGCCACCGGACCCTGTACGTGGGCGTGCGGATGCCGCTGGTGAGGCAAAGCCACCGGCATCACCGTCCCCACAGCCAGAAGCATCGGGAACGGGAACGGGAGAAGGACTCTGCCCCGACGGAGCAGGGCTACCACTGTAAGTCCCGCCGCAGCGTTCACTGAACTCCTCGGGGCTACGTGGGTGCTGGGGTCTTCTGCAAGCAGGTCCCCGTGCCGGTTTGAGTGGCTTGCTGTTCTTCCGAGGGAAAGCGGCATCATTTAGCAGGACCCTCTCTCTTTTCCCAAACTTTCCTCTTTCTTCTCTTTTTTTTTTATTTTTATTTTTTTATTTTTTTAAGACAGTTAAATGCATAAAGGATTTAGGCTTGCCTTCCTCAGAGGGATCCTGGCTTTAAAAATGGAACTGTGGGGAAGGGAAGGTGCCCATGCTTATGCAGAGGTGGATTAGATGCTTCTCCTTCTCTGGGGCTCTGTGCAAGCCTGGACAGAGCCAGGGCAGAGGGGCCAGCCCGATGTTTATGGTGCCGATCGATGCCCGCTTTGCCTATGAGCGTGACGGGCCGTATTCGGGCACGGTAACGGGACGGGGCTTTGCCTTCTGCCCCCAGACACTCCGTCCCAGCGAGTGCAGTTCATCCTCGGGACCGAGGAGGACGAGCAGCACGTTCCCCATGACTTGTTCACCGAGCTGGATGAGATCTGCGTGAAAGAGGGTGAAGATGCCGAGTGGAAGGAAACGGCAAGGTAAATCCCCGCTGCCGGCCGCGGTGGGAGAGGAGTCCCCTTGCCGGCAGCACCCGCGGGCTCTGCTTTCCGCTCTCCGGGACTTTGGCAAAGCTTTTGCAGGTGCCGATGCGAGGAGCCTTCTCTCGCCGCCCTGTAGCTCTGTTAAAGGGGTTGCGGAGCTGAGGCCGTTTCCTCGCAATGGGGCTGATCGCGCCTGATGTCCGCAGGTGGCTGAAGTTTGAGGAGGACGTGGAAGACGGCGGCGAGCGCTGGAGCAAGCCCTACGTGGCCACGCTGTCCTTGCACAGCCTCTCTGAGCTGAGGAGTTGCATCATCAACGGGACGGTGCTGCTGGACATTTGTGCCAACAGCATCGAAGAGATTGCAGGTACCGCGGGCGCCGCGTCTCTGCGGGAACGGCCGAGCTCGGTTTGCCGCGGTGCCCTCCGCTCCCGAATCAAACCCTGCCCCAACGGCGCGTCCTTTTCCAGAAACCCCGCTGTGTTTTTAAGTTGGTTTTGGATGCAGGCTGGGCGTGCAACAGTCACACCAGCTTTTTCTGGTGTGTTTTTTCCATTTTTTTTTTTTGAATGTGTAGAGTCAGACAGAAAGGCCAGACGGGGCAAGAAAATTGCATTATTTCGAATGGGAAATAATTATCTTAGCAGAGTGATGAATAAGCACTTTGCTCGTGTTTTTTAGCAAAAGAAACTTCTTGCTTTCGCTGCAAAGGCTGAACTGTATTAAAATGTCTTGCTAAGCAAGGCTGGGCCTGTGTCAGGGGATCCTGCGTGGCACAGCCTTCCCCCGGGGGCTTCGGGGATTGGGACCTGGGGGGGTTTCTGCTCTGACGGCTTCGTTTCCCTTTGCCATCCCCAGATATGATCCTGGGCCCGCAAGACCAGTCCACGGAGTTTGACGAGCACGTGCGGGCAAAAGTTCGAGAAGTCCTACTGAAGAAGCATCACCATCAGAATGAGAAGAAAAGAAACAACCTTCTTCCCATCGTCCGCTCGTTTGCTGATGTGAGCAAGAAGCAGTCAGACCTGCACCTCCTTGACAAGCCAGGTGAGGGTTCCTGCAGGGTTTGGCACCAGGTGAGGGTTCCTGCAGGGCTCTGGTCCCATTCGACTTGTCCTGGCAGAGGAGAAGCATCCCAATTGCTCCTTGTCCGTCTTTCTGAGTGTCTTTCTTTTTCCTACCAGCCCAAACACTCACCCCGCATCCTTCTCCTACCACTGCAGAAGCTAAAAATGGGGTGAACCACGAGAGCAACGCGATGGACTTAAGCAAGGTGAGACGCTCGTAGCTATCTTATGCCTTTAGGGCCAGATTTGGTCTTGCAAATTTGGCTGCAGAGTGCTGAGGGCTTTGCTTTTGGGGTATTTGCCTGAAAATCGCTTGTTGTGCCTAGGCGCAGCTGCATTTCATGAAGAAAATTCCCACCGGGGCTGAAGCATCCAACGTGCTCGTAGGAGAGCTGGATTTCCTTCGCCAGCCCATCGTGGCATTTGTCCGCCTGACCCCGGCTGTCCTCCTCTCGGGCATGACGGAAGTTCCCATCCCAACAAGGTCTGAACGAGAAGCACAAAGATTTTATTTCAAAAAACCCCCACCCAACGAAAGAACATCAAGGTGCATGCATCAGTTTGGCGTCCCAAGGGAACAAGGGCAGGGGGAGCGAGGACATTTCTCCCACTCGCATCCCTTCCCTGCTGTGTCTTTCAAACCCCTTGGCCAATTTTAATGAAAATTGGCCCAAAAATTAAATTTGCCATCGGTTTTGGTGAATTTCAAATTCCTGGCGGAGTCGGTGAGCCTACGTGTCCCCTCTGGAGCTGCGCTCGGGGCTGGGGGCTCCCAGGGATTTCCTTGGGTGTCCTTTGAGCAAGGACACGTTCTTCTCGCTCATTGTGTTTTTCTTGCCCAGGTTCCTGTTTGTTTTGCTTGGACCAGAAGGCAAAGCCCATCAGTACCATGAGATCGGCAGGTCCATGGCTACTATCATGACGGATGAGGTGCGAGAAGAGAGAATTCCGGGTCACTTTTGGTTTTCTTCAGCTCTCTGCAGTAGTGAGGAAGAGGATTTGCTTCCCAACTGCCCACACCTCTCCAGATAGCCCACCCCTCGTTCACACGCCGAAGCAAACGCACGGATTTGTATCACCCCACCTCTTGGAGGTTGAAATCCCACCCGGTGTGCATCCTGCACCTCCCCGGGGTCCCCAGCACCCTGTCCCCAGTGGTGGCATTGCCAGGGCCAGTGAAACTTCCCCGCTTTAAGCAAAAGGGTATGGTGTGCCATGAGGGATGGGGACCTCGTGGAGGACATGATTACAAGTACCGTGATGGACAGATTTTTCCATTTGGGGGAATATTTCCTGCCATTACAAGCAGGAAATTTGGGGAAAATGATCTTGCATTTAGCCAGGAGCTTACTGTAGTGCTTAGGACATCGGAGATGGGTTGGCCTCTGAGCAGGTTGTCTCCTGTCGGCAGGTTTTCCGTGACGTTGCCTATAAAGCCGAGAACCGGGCTGACCTCGTGGCCGGCATCGACGAGTTTCTGGATCAGGTCACGGTCTTGCCGCCAGGAGAATGGGATCCATCGATCCGAATCGAGCCCCCGAAAAACGTCCCTTCGCAGGTGGGTGCTGCGGCGGAGGGAGGCGCGAGGGGGACGGGCAGGCCGGCGGCCGGCCGGCCGGGGATGCTGTTCTGGGACCCAGATTCACCAGGTCCCAGTTTGACGCAGTCACATACCCAGACCAGAAGCCCAACAAGCCAGTGGTTACGAATCCATAGCTTTGGCTTATTTCCTTTTTAACAGGGAAAAAGGAAGATGCCAGGAGCTCTCGATGACAGTGCTTCTCACAGCAAGCCAGAGAAACACAGTGGTCCTGAACTGGAGCGCACGGGAAGGTGTGAGCTTTAATAGTTTGTGGGGTTTGTTGTTTGTTTTTTTTTTTTCTCTTTGCCTCTAGAATCGGAGCGTGCACCTTCCCTTGTAGCAGTTTTCTGGGGTTAGTTGGTTCAGTGAAGGGGCTTCACATTACCAGCTCGGTCCCCTGGGCTGGGCAGGTGAGATCTGGGCAGCTGGGCTCAGCCACAGCACCACTGCAGACAGATTTTCTTGATTTGGGGTGGAAGCAGCTGTGTAAATACCTCCAGGGAGAGCTCTGCTGCTTCTCCAAGCAAGGGACAGTTGCAGTAAGAGGGGATGGGCTTTCAGGTTTGGTCCTTTTTCTTTTTGTTGGAGGGGGTTTTTGTGCTTGCTTGGTTTCTGCCGGGTATAAAACGGCCGAAGGAGACTGCTGCTGGTTAGCAATGAAGGTTACTGTCTGCTTGGGCTTGTCCTTCTGCAGCAAAAACCCCTCTGTGTGGTCTTGCAGGGAAACAGTCTATTTGTTTTTCCTTCCTCCAGGCTCTTTGGAGGTTTGATCCTGGACGTGAAGCGCAAAGCCCCGTGGTTCTGGAGCGACTTTCGGGATGGTCTGAGCCTGCAGTGTCTGGCGTCCTTCCTCTTCCTCTTCTGTGCCTGCATGTCCCCTGTCATCACCTTCGGGGGACTGCTGGGGGAGGCGACCGACGGCCACATCGTGAGCAGCTCTCTTGGGTGGCGTGGGGGAGCGCAAAACTCATGCAAAATCTTCGCTGCAGTGAATTTGCTTTGGGTTTTTTCTTCTTTTTCCCATTGATTTATTTCCTCGCCGCTGCCTCTTCCCTGGACAGAGTGCCATGGAGTCACTGCTGGGCGCATCCATGACCGGCGTGGTGTATTCCCTCTTTGCTGGCCAACCTCTCACCATCCTCGGCAGCACTGGACCTGTCCTCGTGTTCGAAAAGATCCTCTACAAATTCTGCAAGTAAGGCCGGCTGCCGCGGCCGAGTGCCGCGAGAGCCTTCAGGAGGCACTGGTGGAGAAAAGATGTTTTTCTCGTCTTTTTCTCAGTGAGAGTTGTTAGATTTCAGTTGTTTTCTGTGTCGCAGACGTTGCACGCTGCTGCTTTAGTATGTGATGGTGCAAGAGCCCTTGGTCTCTGAAGGATGGATGAGGTTGTTTGGGGTTTTTAGGGTTAAAATGAAGCAGGAAGAGGAGAAGCCATAAGGATGGGGATCCTTGTGTTGTGATGAGTTTGATGTGAGATGAGACACCCTGATTGCAATTCAATTTATTCTTCAGCCCCAGCTTGCTGGTAGCAGGTGACTGGGTGCAAAATCAGCCGGGGTTTTGGTGTTAGGGCATGGGGGTGATGTGGGAGGACACCACCTTCCACAAAGGGCCCTGACCTCAATTAGCCTCCAAGGCCTTAACACAAGCTAATTGTTAAATAACAATCATGAAATAATTGGCCTCTCCTCCTGCAGGTCCGCACCCTGCACCGCAGCCCCAAGGCTGTCTGTAGTAGGACATGGAAAGTGCATTTACCATCTGCAGCCTTGACGTGCTCCTAAATTGCTCGTGATTTTCCCCGAAGGAAGGCACGGCTCGGCGCCTCTTCCTGGCCTTTCCAGCCTTTGTTTGATTTTGGTTTCCCAGGGAGTACGCGCTCTCCTATCTCTCTCTGCGGGCCTGCATCGGGCTGTGGACTGCCTTCTTCTGCATAGTGCTGGTGGCCACCGACGCCAGCTGTTTGGTGTGCTACATCACCCGCTTCACCGAAGAAGCCTTCGCCTCCCTCATCTGCATCATCTTCATCTACGAGGCTCTGGAGAAGCTGAGTCACCTGCGAGAGACCTACCCTGTGCACATGCACAGCAAGCTCGACTTCCTCACCGTCTACTAGTGAGTTTTTCTTTTCCTCCTAAAAGGCTGCTGCCCCTTGGCAGGAGCTCAGGGCTGCACCTCCATTGCCTTTCCCTCACCCTCGTCTTGGCTTTTCTCCTCCCAGCTGTAAGTGTGAGGCACCAAGCCATCCCAGCAAGGCAACCCTGCGTTTCTGGGAGAGCAACGAGATCAACGTGTCTGGCATCGCCTGGGAAAACCTCACGGTGACTGTAAGTGCCCCAAGCCACTACTTCCGCGGCCGCGGGGTCCAGGGGCGTTCACATTTTGCAAAAGTCAGAGCCCTTCGGGTGATGAGGGGCTTCAGACTGTGCTAGTGCTGCTCTGCAAAGGCATTCTTTAAATCTAACGTGTGGTTTTAACCCGCTTGGTCCTGGGAAGGAGAGTCCACCTTGTCCCCCCAACATCGTGGGTAATAACTGTCCTCCTTGACCCTGTCGCAGGACAATTTTTCTGACCAGGAGCAAGGTTAAGTGGGTGGTTTGATTCTTGTAGAAGTTGGAGGACTTAAGTTCCTGCTTGAAGGTAGTCCTTAGCTTCCTTACTTGGTTCCTAAGAACTCCAGTCCTTGCTTGCTTACTCAGCACTGTCTGTAGGTCCATGCATAAATTTGCACGTCTGAGCAGCCTCTCGGGCTGCTGTTGCTGGAAGCAAAGCCCAGGCATAGGATGGGAGGCTCTTCAGGACATCTTCATCCCCTCTTGGCCGTGTCCTGGGAGCCCTTCGCTGGGAAGGGACGATTCGTCTCTTCTCCTTGCCTTCCGCGGCTGTCTTAGCCCTCCTTCCCTGCTCCCTCTTTCTCTATCCCCAAGAACTTCCAGTGTTTCCTTCCCCTCTTGGCGTCTTCTTCAGCCACGGTTGCCTGCCATTCGAGCGGAGGATGTGCCATGGGTCTGTGATATGGTGTCCCATCACATCTCGCCTCTCCGCTCTCCTCTGTGCGGTTCGATGTGTCACTTGTTCAGCTGCTGCTCATTCAATATAAATCTCCGTCAGCAGCAGCAGCAGCAGTTACAAGGTCATGGATCTTGGACCAAGATCCTCAAAAGCCCCGAGTTATCCCAGGTTTCCTTGCTGCACGTGCACTACCTTTGTGTCCTGATGCTCTGTTTCTCCAGGAATGTCGGTATTTGCATGGAGAGTTTCACGGACCTGCCTGTGGACGCAATGGCCCCTACGCGCCTAATGTCCTCTTCTGGTGCTGCATCCTCTTCTTCTCCACCTTTGTCCTGTCGAGCTTCTTGAAGAAGTTTAAAAGCAGCCGTTACTTCCCAACCAGAGTAGGTAGAAGATGGTGGCCGGCAGCAGTCTCCACACTCATTTCCCAAAATGGCTTTCCCGGAGCGCTAAGCAGTATTTGCCACCGCTTGGTCAAGCTGGGAAACATTGACCTTGAAGGCCAAACTCTCCAGCAGCTTGGATGTCCCTCCCTCGTTTCCATGAGTGCTAAACGACCGTGGCGTTTCCCACCTGCCTCGCGACCTGCCCCCGAGCGATATTTTGCTCAGGCAGTGGGAAAAGAGGTCTTCCAAAGTTGTGGGGGTTTATTTGCCTTTTTTTTTTTTTTTTTTTTAACCTTCTGTGCATTATGCTCAAGGGGAAAGTTGGTTCAAATGAGGAGCTGCCATAGGAAAAGACACTTTTTCTTCCTTTTGAGGAACATACGATGCCTCAGTGCGCCTTATTCCCATTTTAGCTGTGAGCGTGGCTGCAGTGGCAGCCATCTGCTTCCTTATTTTTTAATTTTTTTTTTTACTTAAGGTTTGAATTCAAACAACCCTCTTCCACCTAATTAAACTCTTTTTTTTTCTTGTCTGACACCATCTCTCACAGAGACAAGCACAGCAACAGTAGCTAACCAAGGGATTTGGCTGCATGTCCTCAGAGTGGTGGGATTTTGTTAACCAGCCTTAATGTTGTTGATGTCTCTCATTTTTCCATCTCATGTTGTGGCCCCCTTTGCGATGCCCCTTTCAGCTCTGGTTTCTTGCCCCAGGTGCGGTCCACAATAAGTGACTTTGCTGTTTTCCTCACCATCGTCATCATGGTGCTCACTGACTTCATGACTGGGATCCCGTCACCGAAGCTCCACATCCCCCATACGTTCAAGGTAGGGGGGGTGTTGTGGCACGGAGCGGGTTTCACCGGGGCAGGACAGGGCTGAGTCTGGAGGAGATGCTGGTGGTGTGACCATCTCCTCCTCCACCTCCAAGTGCATCGTTTCCTCCTGGAAATGAGAAGACAGCCCCAAAACTAGGTACCTGCAGGAGAAATAACTACAGGTGCTTGCAAAGAGGATGCTGGCACTGCTGAGCCCCGGGGTGACGTGAAACCAGGGCTGGGAGATGCTGTGACACGGGGATGGAGGGGAAAATCCAAGCCGGTGAAGTAGCTGGGCTGGGAGACGAGGCTGATGTGTGTGCTTTGTTGCAGCCTACCAGAGACGACCGCGGGTGGTTCATCAACCCCATAGGACCCAACCCTTGGTGGACGGTGGTGGCTGCGCTCATCCCAGCTCTGCTTTGCACCATCTTGATATTCATGGACCAGCAGATCACGGCTCTTATCGTGAACAGGAAGGAGCACAGGCTGAAGGTAAGGGGCTGCAGGAGACAACCCCATCCCCAACCCGCTCTGGGCTGCAGGTACGGGGAGAAGCTCCAATTCCAAATGCCTTGTGAAGGCATTGGTTTGGAACAACGTCAGGCAGCGTGGCAAGATGGTCTCCTGGCTTAATGATGACACAGGGAGCAAACGACAACAGGGGAGTTCAGATGAGCAATCTTTCGGAGGAGCATATTAAGCTTAGAGCGTTGTAGAAGCACGCTTTTGTTTTAAAATGTCAGCAGCAGCTGGGGAACGAATCATTTTGATGTGCTGCCAGGCATAACTGAGAGTCATATCTTACTCGCAAGTGGTAGAAATGTCTTTATGAATGAAAAATAGTAAGGTGGGTTTTTTTTGTTGAGAAGTAGATACAAACTCCCCAAATCCACTTTGTCTGAAGTGCTGCCGGATTGTCATGCAAGGTGCTTGCGCAAAGACTGGATACATCCTTATTTGTTTCCAGTTCGTGTTTTAAATTTTCAAGACGTCGACTTGAGCTCAAACAGGGTTGTTTGGGTCTGACTTGCGACGTTGTCCTTGCTCTTGTCCCGTGAGATGCTCTGTTTCTTGTTTCGCTCCGCGCAGAAAGGATGCGGGTACCACCTGGACCTCTTCATGGTGGCCGTGATGCTGGGGGTGTGCTCCGTGATGGGGCTGCCGTGGTTTGTGGCTGCGACCGTCCTGTCCATCACCCACGTGAATAGCCTCAAAGTAGAGTCTGGCTGCTCAGCTCCAGGAGAACAGCCCAAGTTTCTGGGGATACGAGAGCAGAGAGTCACTGGCTTGATGATCTTTGTGCTCATGGGCTGCTCAGTCTTCTTCACTTCGGTGTTAAAGGTAAGAGGAAAATGGAAACCACCCAACAACCGCGAGCTTTTTGGAGGTTATGCAAAACTAGTCCCCTTTCTCCAGGCCTGAGTAGCTGTGGAGCAGAGGAGGAGGTGATCCCAAACCTTGGGGCTCGATCCGTGGTGGGAACCACCCTCGGTTGCACTTTCCAGCCCTTCAGACCCCAGTTTGGCACGCTCGAGCCAAGCGAGCAAGCCAACTGCTTGGATTTTCAGATGTCTTTCAGGCCCACCCGTGTTTATGGGTTACGATGAAGCGTATTTAGAGCAGTACCTCTGCTCTTTCAACCAGGCAGCATGTTATCGGTTGCAATTTGTTCCCCCAGATGCCTCGGAACAGCCGTTCCCAGTAGCTAAACGCGCTGAAATCGTCCCCGTGGGCTTCCTTGCGTGTTCCTCCCACAAAGTAATCTCATCTCTAGGCTCACAGGAGGCACGCTGCTCTTGCGTGTTGCCACAAGAACACGTACAAATGTTTTTCTACCGTCGCAGAACGCGGCATATGGTAGCATGGGCGAAATCACCTATTTTCCTCCAACCTTTCTGGAAAACAGGATTATTCTGATGAAGTGTAACTCAAAAGCTCAGCCTAAAGCAGAGCATTAAATCATTCGCACGCACAAAATCTCTGATGGTTAAAATGCGACACTTCTCTAACCCTCTGGAAGCTGGAAGGCTTTAGGCAATTTTAGGCAGGGACTGTAGAAGAGAGCGGTAATACTGAAAATGCAATTTGAAAACAAGAATGCACTAATTTCTGTATTTATTTTTGGAGTTTATACCAATGCCTGTGCTTTATGGCGTCTTTCTCTACATGGGTGTGTCGTCGCTCAGAGGAATTCAGGTACGGCCTCTTTTACAGCGTGTTGGGTCCCTGGTATTTCATCTCTATAGAAGCAGGTAAAAAAAGCAGTGGCATGGGGGGAAAAACCCCTCTCCGAAAGCAAGCGATCAAAATATTTTGTGTAAGAAAAAGATTGGAGGAGGCACAGGAGGTGTATAGGGCCGGGAGGACCGGGCAAGTTCAGGGCAGGTTACAGGAAAATGGGGGAATTCAGCGCGAAGGGAAGGCGATTTCTGTGGCTGGTGGAAATCCTTGCTGGGGGATTCAGCGTGCTGAGAAACGCTGAGAACAGAATAACGGGGAATAATTGCAGTTCGGTGGGCAGCTCTCGCGGGCAAGCCGGTTTATAGATGGAGCGGAGGGAAAATTGGGTGCTGCTCGCAGAGGAACGCGGTGGGATCCAGGATTTCTCATTGCAAGTGAGATCCTGAACACTCCCTCCGCGTCTCCCCGGGGCCAGAAACTTCTCACTGTTATTTTACAGTTCTTCGATCGCTTGAAGCTGTTTGGGATGCCGGCGAAACACCAGCCGGATTTCATCTACCTGCGGCACGTCCCCTTGCGAAAGGTGCATTGCTTCACCATGATCCAGCTGATCTGCCTCGTCCTGCTCTGGGCCATCAAGGTGTCGCGTGCCGCCATCATCTTCCCCATGATGGTAAGAGCCGGTGCTGCTCGGCGTCGGGGTGTTTGTAGCGTCGGAGCGAGCTGTGGCATCATCTCTGACCTCGCTGCACCTTCCCTCTTATTCGTGAAGGTTTTGGCTCTCGTTTTTGTCCGGAAAGTGATGGATTTCTGCTTCTCGAAGCGAGAGCTCAGCTTTCTGGATGACCTTATGCCAGAAAGCAAGCAGAAGAAGTTGGACGATGCCAAAAATGAAGCCAAAGAAGAAGAGGTGAAGCTTGCTGGGTGCTCGGGGCCGGGCATCTCCCTCGGGCTGTGAGATTGCCTCTTTCTGCCACAGCTCGTCTTTAAATGTCGGGGCAAGATCAGAACTAAACAGAAACAGATCCTAATAGCCTGGATCACACATCGTAACCTTTTATCCTAAATTAGCAGTGAGCTTAACACTTGACTAGAGGTATAATTTTAAAAATGAGTCCTATAATAAAGATTATTATTATTATTATTATTAATACTACGGAAAGGTTTACTCATAATAGCGTTTTTTAATCCCCCCAAAGTATTTGGAGTGAAAGGTCTTCACCCTGCTGCACTAATAGCTAAAGCTGCCGCAGGTCAGGAGGAGAGGACAGCGTGCAACGTCTTTACTGGGTGCTGAGTTTATCTCCGCTTTGATTAAAGACCGAGAACTTGATTTGTCCCTTTTCCGTCAGGAGTCCCAGAAGGTGATGGAAGCTGCTGCTGCAAATTGGGTTCAACTGAAAGTGGGGAAGACCAGCGACTTGGATATCCCACAGCAAAGCAGCGACAGGTAAAGTGCCACCAAGCGCCAGGACCCCCGGCAAGATTCGTTTGAAGGTGTTTGGCACCGTCTTTATCGAGCGTCCCTCGGTAAAGCGGTCCGCTCGGCGGGAAAATCAAATTTCTGGGCAGGGCTGCCGGAGGCGATGGCGGGGCTCTGCCCCTGCGCAGAGCGGCTGCACAACTCCCATTTAACCCCCAAAACTTGCATCATCAGTGACTTTAGGGTAGCAGGAGATCCTCATATTTAAGAAAGAGGTGGTGTAGGCACGACCTGTAGCAGCAGTGGCTTAGGAGCCCGCTCCAGGGCTAAACGCCAGCAAGAGCCTTTGCCTGGAGCTGTTGTTCTACAGGCTTGCCTCCCGAAACTCCTCATCCAGCAAAACCTCCGGTGCTTACGCTGAGCTTTGGTTCCCTGGGCCCCCCTGGTCCTCTTGCTGGTGCTAACGCACTTGGCGGCAGCAGTTCCCGTAATCACGGATTGCGATGTAAAATATTTATTGCAGGACCGATCCTTCCGAGATTAATATCTGGGATGAAATGTCGAAAACGACCGTGTGGAAGACTCTCCCTATGAACACAGAAACAGTCTGAATTTGGGGAGGAAAAAGGTAAAGGACCGCATGCGAGCGTGACGAGACGCGCGCGTACGGTTTTCCCGTGCTTCGGCCGGCAATGCTGAGCAAACGAGCAGCGGCGAGGACGGTGGCACGCCAGCCAGCTCCTCTCTGCCGCGGTGGTCCCACGAACGGGGCTCAAACCCCATCTTCCACTGATGATGCTCTCCCTTTTTTTTTTTTTTTCATTCTTCCCCCTCCCCAGTTTTCATGTTTAGGAATCTTGACTTTGAAGGAGAGGAGCGAGAACGTGACTCAGGGATGTGCCAACGCGGACACGGGGAGAAACTGCTTTTTTTTTTTCCAGTTGGAGGATTCCCATGAAAGCCATGCAGACGTCTTCAGTTATCCTTGGTGTGCTTCAGGCATTCAGTATCTCTAGACCAGCAAACTGAGGTGCACATCACGGTCAATGGGAGTTCGGTGTTGTTGAGCCTCCGGGCGTACGTGCGTGTGTTTGTTGCGGTTGCGTAGTGGTAGAGGGACTGCTACCGCTTTATCATTCAGTGCTATTTTTTTAATACCCAATTCCTCCTCTCCTTTCTCTTTTTTTTTTCCAAATATAAACTCATGTTTATGTTCCAAATAGTTTTCTGTTATACTTGACGCCTTCTCCGTTTTCTTCTTTATCACGGCCGGGTTTTTGGTCTGGTTTGGGGTCCAGGCTTTCGTTCACTCCTACGTCCCTTACAGGTAGGAGAGGGATGTCCTGCCTGGCGGGGCAGCCTAAGGAGCGTCCGAGCAGTTGGGCTAAGGCGAAGGAAAAGCGTTTGCTCCCTGCCCTCCAGTTTTACAGCATTTTACTTTATTTTAATTTTCATTTTTATTTTCTTTTTATTTTCTTTTTGACTTTTATTTTATTTTATTTTAATTTTTATTTTTTTATTTTTATTTTATTTTAATTTTATTTTTATTGTATTTATTTTCTTTTCCTTTGGCTCTGCCATCAGCCTGGAAGCTGCAAAATGCAGAAATGCCCCTTTCTTGTCCCCTGGCCGTAAACCGAATATAAGGGACCACTTAAAATCGAATACTTTGAATACAGCGTATGGTTTTGGGAACGGCCAGGTGAGACCTGGGGCTCTGCGTCCCTGGGCTGCCCCCCCGTTGTTCCTCCGCTTTCCTTCCTTTTACCTCCCTGGGACTCTAGGGGTTGGTTGTTTTGGTTTTTCTTTTTTCAGCCCTGTCCTTGCAAAGTCTTTTCTCCCGCAGGGTGGGACGAGCTGGGAGGAAAGCGGGAAGCTGCCTTCTCCTCCTCCCTCTCCCTGCCGCTTTGCAGGAACAAGCTGTTCAGCAGAGACGGTTCTCGTGCCCCCTTCACGTTTTGGGGGGGTCCTTGGGCTGCGGCGTCACCCCAGGCACATGCGGTCGAGTCGGGTGGCCCTGGAGCCTGGGAGGAGAGGACAACCCAGAAGAAAAGGTCCCCTTGCAGCCCTGCACCTTGCTGGGGGCTCAGCACCTGCTCCAGGCTCTTGGCGGCTGCGGCCGCTGCCCCGCGCCCAGCTGGGACGGGCGCACGAACCCTCCTGCCATCGGCTTCTCCCATCCGCCGCGGGAACCGTTTTGTGCATCAAACCGACCCAAAGTGACGTGCGGGTGGGGAAAAGAAAATGTGAAATGGCTCTGTAAGGGTGAGAGCGGCACATCACCGAGCAGGGCCAAAATCGGACGCTTTTACGGGATGGGGCTTTGCAAACCGTAGTTTGACGGTTGCCGGCACGGCGGGGTGACCGGTGGAGGGGGAGGAAACTGGTTTAGCTCTTCAAAAAGGAGGGGAGGCCAAAAAAAAAAAAGGGGGGTGTGTGTGCTTGGAGGAAGGGAAAGGTGCAAAGCCTGGGTTTTCTCGCTGCTCTTCCTCCGTGCACCTCCCGTCCACGCTGCCTTCCTGTGCTGCTCCCCCGTGCCGTCCCTCCCTCCCCAGGGAGAAAAGGTCGCAGTGGGGGAGAGCCCTGAGCTCTCCACCAGTTGGAAAATAAACTTGAATTCCCGTGGAGGTAGAAGCGTTAAGCCGGTGACGGGCATGGGCGTGGAGCTGGGCGGTTGTGGTACCAGTCCCCTTGCTGCCCTGTCCCTAAATGAAATTATTTGGCTTCTCGTAGCGGCCAGTTTTTCTTTTGTCCTTGTTCTTTTCCGTAAGAGGAGAGCGCAGGGCTGGACTCGGCTCCCTCCTGGCAGGGGCCGGAGGCTGGGATTGTTCCCTGCACGTGCCTGGCGTCTCTTCGGCTCGGAAAGAAAGAAAAGACAGAAACCCACCCGGGAAGGAAAACGGGGCCGGGTTGAACGAAGAGCGGGCTGGGGCCAGCTCCGCCGGGATCTGCATCTCCCCTGGCCTCGGGGGGCTGCGAAAATTTGGCAGCTGCCTGGGCAGTTCCTTATTTAAAAAGCAAACCAGGCTTCCTCGGCGCGCCCCAGCTTCTCCATTTGGAGCTTTGGCTACTTACAGGGCTAGATTTTTCTTTTTTCTTTTTTCTGTATTTATTGTCATTTTTAACTTTTTTTTTATTTAAATGAAAGCTGATGTCTTACTTTCTAACGTGACTCTGGGTCATCTCAATGGTGTTTGGAACCCCCCAGCCTGGCTGGAGACCCAGCGCTCCGGCTGCCTGCCCCCGTTAGACACCAGAAACCCAGGGACGGCTCCTTATTTTGGGAGGATTTAATATTGCCCTGTGCAGAGGAAAATTATACGAGGGGGGGAAAAAAACCCTCTCAAAGGTGCTCCTGGAATCACTTTCTGACTGAAAAAAAACCCCATCCTTGAAGTGACCCGTGACGCTTTGGTTGGTAGCAAAGCCCCTTTGCCATCGATGCAGGATGGGTGCTGGGTGTTTTCCTCATCTTTGGTGCCTTAAAACAGCTCCCCAGATCTCCCGGGAGCCCCTTCGAAAGAAGTTTCCTAAAATGTAGGTGCATGGAAATCCCTAAGGGGGGAAAAAAGATGTAAAAAGGTAATAAATAAGGTACTGGCACAATTTTTTTTTTTTAAATTTTATTTCATTTTTTTCCCCCATTTAGAAATACAGACACAATTTTTTCATTTTGGAGATGCTGAAATATATTTATTTTATGGTAAGAGATGATCTAGTTTGGAAATGCTCCGTGTTGTAAATAAAACTGGGGGGGGGGGGAATCCATCGAGCATATCTGTGTTATTTATCACTTTGAATCTTTGTGTGTTTTGTTTTGTTTTGTTTTGTTTTAATTATTATTTGATTGATTTTGGGTTCCTTCTGTGAAACTCAAATAATATAAATCTGTGTCGCCGTCTCGTGGGTCCCGTCCGTGAAGGGTTGATGTTGGCTGACGGGTCCACCCTCCTGAGCCGTGTCTGTCTGATTTTTCTCTTGTCACCCATTGAACGTAATGGGAAAAGAATGTAATAAAAGTCTCGTGTGTCTTGCTGTGCCACTCCCGAGTCTTTTAAAGGGAGGAGAGGAGTTGGAGGCATCTTTGGAGCTCTTTAAGGGGGGGTTTGGAGTGGGCAGCGCTGATTTGGGGGAAATCCATCTCCCTGGGATGTTGGGTCAGGAACCAACCGACTGGGGAAAGAGTTGAAATCAGTGGGTTTGGGGTTTTATTGATTTTTTTATTTATTTTCTTTTAAAAAAAAAAATTATTTTAATTTCTCTATGCAAGTGATGGCAATGAGCTCTGTGTTGCAGGAGGGAGGCGACAGCAGCATCACCCACGTCACCTCTGCCAGACTGGGGGTGTGCGGGGAGTTCAGAAATGGGACTTGGGGGGGTGAAGGTGTTGGTACAGGAGAGAAGTCACCCCATCCAGAGTGAGCAGATCCTCCCCCCTGCCTATTTTGGCTTTTTTTTGGACCATTTGCAACACAATTAATTACCATTCAATCCAAAGGTTCTAGTTATCTTCCTTTTTTTTTTTTTTTTTTTAAATTTCTTTCCAAATCCCCTCTGGCACAGGTCTGTGGGGTCAGGCAGGTTCATCCCGATCACCCTTTTACCTAAAACTTGAGGAATTGAGAGAAAAATGGGGCACTTGAGCCAAGCCGGGGATCGGAGCCCGGTGCCTCAAAATCCCCCGGGACCAGCGGCGCGCGGGATCCCGATGGGATGCTCGGAAGCATTGGAGACGTCACCAACCGGCTGCCGGATTTAACAAAGGTTTTATTACGGTTTAGGGAAAGCCGCAGGATCTACAGCGCCCTCGGAGCTGTTAGAGAGAAAATGAAGCCGGAGAAATGCAGGTTTGAAGGGAAGGCTGATCCGCGGGTGCCAATTTTCGGAGGAGGTGACTGGGAAACACCGAAGGGATTGATTGATGCGGCTGCGTGTGATGGATAAATCCTTCCCGTGGAGCATCCCATCGCTGGCAGTGATGGACGGGTGCAACTATCCCCAGGCTGATGCTGCTGGAAAGCTGATGTTGCCGTTTAATTGTACCTTCAAAATAAAAAGCAAACAACCACCAAACAGTTTCACGGACTAGAAACTCCCCCTAACATCAGTTTAGGAGCTTGGGAACAGCGGATTTTCTCGTTCGCAAAGGAGCAAATGCTTTGCTTCGACGAGACCGCAACGTGGTAATATCCCCTGTAAATGCAAACGATCCCGCCGCGTTGAGACTGAAATGAAATGCAAAACGTCAGCACGGAGCACGGCAAGAACAAAACAGCCTCTTCCCATCGTAAATTATCAACTCTCCCCCAAAGCAGCTTAATTTTCCTTGTTTTATTTTATTACGAGTAAACACCAGAGAAGCCCCGTGAGCCAGCAAAAATGAGAAGCAGCGTCAGGCGTAGGAAGCCAGACTCTGACTTTGCACCACACCCGCTGATTTGTGGCTACGTTTTGAAATGATTCCTTTATTTGTTTTTAATGGGCCACGTCTGCTGTTTGGGCTGACTTACGTGAGCGGTGGGAACGCGGCCGGGAAGGGGACGCCACGGGGCTCCTCCTTCGGGGACCTCTTTGCGGAGCTGCCGAATATAAGAAAACAGGTGGAGAGAAAACTTCTAAAACTGCGTTATCGACTGGGATCGTGGCGTGGTGGGAGGTTATTTCCCAGCGTGGTCCCCTTCCCCTCTCCTCTTTTTACCTGTACCGCTTGGTGTTGATGAGCCAGTGCACAAAGTCCTTGGCCTTCATCTTGTCCAGGTAGCGGGTGAAGTCGCTGGTGAAGGTGCCTTCCGAGTGTCGCTTGATGTTGGAGGCGAAGCTTTGGGCGCTTTGGGATTCGTACGACTGCCATCTGCTCGGGAGAGAAGGATGGGGGAAGAAAATGTGGTTTAATGCACATGGTGGCATCCTGCATTGTCCCTGCGGGAGGTGCCCAGAGTGGGGGGTGTGTCCTGTAAAGTACTTTACTGTGTGCAGCATCCTCCAGAAAAGCTCTAATAATAAAGAAAAATAATTTGCAGCCTCGGGAGGGTCTGCCAAGCCAGGCCAGGGTTGTCCCCGACATCATATATACGCACTATCCTATCCCATATTATTTGCCCTACTCCTTGCTCGGCTGTGGTGGGTTCATGCCTGGGAGGGAGGGAGGGAGGGAGGGAGGGAGGGAGCGTGGTGCCGCCCCGAGGTTTAGATCAACCTCCTCCAGCTCCAGGACAGAGAGCTGACATTGGGGTCCCCCCCTTCCACAAATTCCCCCCGGCAGAAGATCCCCAAAGGATTTTCCTCCCACACAGCTGCCGGCATGGAGCGGGGCTCAGCACCCAGCCCAAATGTGTTGGGTTTGTGTGGCAAGGTTTTGGTAGCGGGGGGGCTACAGGGGTGGCTTCTGTGAGAAGCTGCCAGAAGCTTCCCCTGTGTCTGACAGAGCCAATGGCAGCCGGCTCCAAGATGGACCCGCCCCTGGCCAAGGCCGAGCCAATCAGCGCCTCTGTGAGAACATATTTAAGAAGGAAAAAAAAACCAGTTAGAGAGAGCTTTTGCAGCGGGAGAGAGGAGTGAGAAGCTGTAAGAAACTCTGCAGACACCCAGGTCAGTGCAGAAGGAGGGGCAGGAGGTGCTCCAGGCACCGGAGCAGAGATCCCCCTGCAGCCCGTGGTGAAGGCCATGGTGAAGCAGGCTGTCCCCCTGCAGCCCATGGAGGAAGGATGAGGGGGTGCAGAGATTCCCCCTGCAGCCCATGGAGGAAGGATGAGGGGGTGCAGAGATTCCCCCTGCAGCCCATGGAGGAAGGATGAGGGGGTGCAGAGATTCCACCTGCAGCCCGTGGAGGAAGGATGAGGGGGTGTAGAGATTCCCCCTGCAGCCCATGGAGGAAGGATGAGGGGGTGCAGAGATTCCCCCTGCAGCCCGTGGAGGACCCCACGCCAGAGCAGGTGGAGGCACCTGAAGGAGGCCGTGGCCCGTGGGAAGCCCACGCTGGATCAAGTTGCTGGCAGGACCTGTGGACCCGTGGAGAGAGGAGCCCACGCCGGAGCAGGTTTGCTGGCAGGACTTGTGACCCTGTGGGGGACCCACGCTGGAGCAGTTTGCTCCTGAAGGTCTGCACCCCGTGGGAGAGACCACGCTGGAGCAGTTCGTGAAGGACTGTAGCCCGTGGGAGAGGCTCCATGTAGGAGCAGGGGAACGATGAGAGGAGTCCTCCCCGTGAGGAGGAAGAAGCGGCAGACTCAAAGATTAATTAGAGTTGTACATTTTTTATCTTTGCTGGATGCCTTAGCACTTCAGGGGGAGTAAAATGCCACCCCCCACCCCCCCTCATTTGCTGAAAATTCGACACTTGTTTGCCTATCACCACGCACTTTCATTGCTCTGGTTTAATTTCTTTGGTGGCATCTCCGTGCGAGGCTCGCTGCGATTTCGGGGATGCTGTGGTGGCCGGGGAAGGGGGATGGGATGCTCGGAGCATCTCACCACGGACCTGGAGGTCCCCACTTGTCCCGTTTCCTCCCACGTTTGCTCCTGAAGCTTTAAAACTTAATAATATAAAAGCAGCGGGGGATCTGAGCCGCCCCGTAACGGGTATTTTCCCAAGGGTTTGCGCCTCAGTCGTATGTTGGCAGCTTATGCTGTGAAACACACCAAAACGCCGCTTATGCCTTTCGCCCCGGCGTTTACACCCCATTTCTCTCCTCCGGGTAGGTTTGGTTCAAAACAGAGCTGGTTTCTCCCCATCCACTAAGTTTTCCAAGCAGGATGAGTTTTGGGGTTGCGTGGCTTTAAATAACCGCCCATGCCCAAGATTCCGATTCCAAGAAACGGTCACTTTTTGTGTACCTGGAGTTGGTACACAGCGGGCGACACTGAGCTCCTCTCGGTGAGGGTTACTGCGGTGTCCTGGGGGGGGTCTAACCCCCCTTGATTGATCCCCAAAACCCCAAAACCGCTGACCGACGTCAGGATGAGCCAGGACGAGGGTTACAAAATGACGCTGCTGGAAGAGTTACAGGTAGGGGCTCTGCCGAGGGGCCCAACGTCCCCGATGCCCCCCCACCCCGCCCCAAACGGTTGGAAACCTCTCCCCGAAATCCCGTCGGCATTTCCCCGGAGCGCAGAGGGATGCGGAGGGGGGAGATGCTTTGTGCCGGGGAGGGCTCCCGGCGGCAGGTTCAGCGTCGTTGGTCGGAGTACGGGGGCAAAACGGTTTCTAAGAGAGACGGAGACTTTCCTGTGTCACCCGCGGGGTGTTTGACTCCCAAACCGCCCCATGTATTCCCACTCCAACACCCACCTAATGCGCTCGAGCTTGTGATTTCGTTTAAATCGCGATTTTTTTTTTTTTTAAACTGCAATTTTTTTTTGAAACCGCGATTTTTTCTTTAAACAGTAATTTTTTTTTTTTAAATTGCAATTTAAAGCGATTTTATTAAGCCCTTTCATCCCATACCTTTTCCCGGCTTGGGGTTTGGAGTTTCTTGGGGTTGGTTTTTTTGGGGATTTTTTTTTTTTTTTGGCAAAACCAAAGGGGAGCAGGATGCATTTTTGCTAAGAGGGGACGGAGGGTGGTGGAGGCCGTCATCGGAGAGAGGACAGGAAAGCCACGGGCGCGTGATAATCCGGCTGCCGGGTTACGTGGGCGAGTCCCGGGAGCTGGCGGGGAGTTAGCAACAGGTCGGCTCTGAAATTAATACTCGGGGACCAGCAAACTCGTTTCCAGACAGGAGCGTTTCTTCCTCTTGTTCGTTAAATTAACTGGTGCCTTTCCTGAGCATCGCTGCTGCACGGTGGCAGGTGATGCTGTTCAGTCGAAGCAGGAATTTGGGGGATAAAAAGCAGATTTCACGTTAGTGTTTGCAGGTTAAATCATAACAAGTTATTTATTCTCTGGCTTTGGGTTTGTTGTTTTTTTTTTTTTAATTAAGTCTTTGTGATTAATGCATCATCATTAGTACGACGGGCAGCATATGCCAGCGCAGCGTTTGAAGTTTTATTTTAAATTATGGGTTTGGTTCTTTTGGGCTGTTTCCCAGTGCCCGGTGTAGCTCTTGCTTCTTGAATTTCGTCCAACAGCCCTGACAGTTCCCCAAGTTTTCTTGGTGTTTTGCTCTTCTTCAAACTTCGGTTTCAGAAATCGAGCAACTGGGTGCGAATCTCAGAGGTTTTTTTGGGGTTTTTTTTGTGTTTGAACGATGCTACGGGCTGTTTTATTGGGTTATGGGAAGAGAAACCTCCTCCAAGTCCGTGCTTTTAGGGCTGTGCCTGGAGGAGGAGGCACGCGGAGGCGTGATGCTCGTGGATTTGGGTGGACACGGGGGTGGACGATGGCCGGGAGGACGTAAGGGAGCTCTGCGCAACTTTTCCCTTCTCCTTTCTAAACAGGGAGATGACGAAGAGGCAGCGATTGACCAAGGAAGAATGAGCAACGTCGTCAATATTCACTATGAGAAGGAGGAGTTGGAAGGTGAGTCTCTGCTGAGATCCCGGTAGAGGAGCCGCCAGCCCAGCGCCTTTTCCCGTCGCACAAAGTCCCTGCGACGTCCCTTGCTTGGCATTTTAGATGATCGGGAACCATCACTTGTTGTTGCTCTCTCGTTGCAAAGTTTGAGTAAAATAGGCTTGGGAAAAAAGGGCAGGTCTGTGACGTTCAGGGATCCAGTTAAAAGAAAATTAAGAGAAGTTGGTGTTTCCTCCTGGGGTGGCTGCACTGATTTAATTGCGGCATCTGCGTCAAGCGTCTCCGCGGTATCGAGAACGATGCAAACGCCGCTTTTTTGCAGGCCACCGGACCCTGTACGTGGGCGTGCGGATGCCGCTGGTGAGGCAAAGCCACCGGCATCACCGTCCCCACAGCCAGAAGCATCGGGAACGGGAGAAGGACTCTGCCCCGACGGAGCAGGGCTACCACTGTAAGTCCCGCCGCAGCGTTCACTGAACTCCTCGGGGCTACGTGGGTGCTGGGGTCTTCTGCAAGCAGGTCCCCGTGCCGGTTTGAGTGGCTTGCTGTTCTTCTGAGGGAAAGCGGCATCATTTAGCAGGACCCTCTCTCTTTTCCCAAACTTTCCTCTTTCTTCTCTTTTTTTTTTATTTTTATTTTTTTATTTTTTTAAGACAGTTAAATGCATAAAGGATTTAGGCTTGCCTTCCTCAGAGGGATCCTGGCTTTAAAAATGGAACTGTGGGGAAGGGAAGATGCCCATCCTTATGCAGAGGTGGATTAGATGCTTCTCCTTCTCTGGGGCTCTGTGCAAGCCTGGACAGAGCCAGGGCAGAGGGGCCAGCCCGATGTTTATGGTGCCGATCGATGCCCGCTTTGCCTGTGAGCGTGACGGGCCGTATTCGGGCACGGTAACGGGACGGGGCTTTGCCTTCTGCCCCCAGACACTCCGTCCCAGCGAGTGCAGTTCATCCTCGGGACCGAGGAGGACGAGCAGCACGTTCCCCATGACTTGTTCACCGAGCTGGATGAGATCTGCGTGAAAGAGGGTGAAGATGCCGAGTGGAAGGAAACGGCAAGGTAAATCCCCGCTGCCGGCCGCGGTGGGAGAGGAGTCCCCTCGCCGGCAGCGCCCGCGGGCTCTGCTTTCCGCTCTCCGGGACTTTGGCAAAGCTTTTGCAGGTGCCGATGCGAGGAGCCTTCTCTCGCCGCCCTGTAGCTCTGTTAAAGGGGTTGCGGAGCTGAGGCCGTTTCCTCGCAATGGGGCTGATCGCGCCTGATGTCCGCAGGTGGCTGAAGTTTGAGGAGGACGTGGAAGACGGCGGCGAGCGCTGGAGCAAGCCCTACGTGGCCACGCTGTCCTTGCACAGCCTCTCTGAGCTGAGGAGTTGCATCATCAACGGGACGGTGCTGCTGGACATTTGTGCCAACAGCATCGAAGAGATTGCAGGTACCGCGGGCGCCGCGTCTCTGCGGGAACGGCCGAGCTCGGTTTGCCGCGGTGCCCTCCGCTCCCGAATCAAACCCTGCCCCAACGGCGCGTCCTTTTCCAGAAACCCCGCTGTGTTTTTAAGTTGGTTTTGGATGCAGGCTGGGCGTGCAACAGTCACACCAGCTTTTTCTGGTGTGTTTTTTCCATTTTTTTTTTTTGAATGTGTAGAGTCAGACAGAAAGGCCAGACGGGGCAAGAAAATTGCATTATTTCGAATGGGAAATAATTATCTTAGCAGAGTGATGAATAAGCACTTTGCTCGTGTTTTTTAGCAAAAGAAACTTCTTGCTTTCGCTGCAAAGGCTGAACTGTATTAAAATGTCTTGCTAAGCAAGGCTGGGCCTGTGTCAGGGGATCCTGCGTGGCACAGCCTTCCCCCGGGGGCTTCGGGGATTGGGACCTGGGGGGGTTTCTGCTCTGACGGCTTCGTTTCCCTTTGCCATCCCCAGATATGATCCTGGGCCCGCAAGACCAGTCCACGGAGTTTGACGAGCACGTGCGGGCAAAAGTTCGAGAAGTCCTACTGAAGAAGCATCACCATCAGAATGAGAAGAAAAGAAACAACCTTCTTCCCATCGTCCGCTCGTTTGCTGATGTGAGCAAGAAGCAGTCAGACCTGCACCTCCTTGACAAGCCAGGTGAGGGTTCCGGCAGGGTTTGGCACCAGGTGAGGGTTCCTGCAGGGCTCTGGTCCCATTCGACTTGTCCTGGCAGAGGAGAAGCATCCCAATTGCTCCTTGTCCGTCTTTCTGAGTGTCTTTCTTTTTCCTACCAGCCCAAACACTCACCCCGCATCCTTCTCCTACCACTGCAGAAGCTAAAAATGGGGTGAACCACGAGAGCAACGTGATGGACTTAAGCAAGGTGAGACGCTCGTAGCTATCTTATGCCTTTAGGGCCAGATTTGGTCTTGCAAATTTGGCTGCAGAGTGCTGAGGGCTTTGCTTTTGGGGTATTTGCTTGAATATCGCTTGTTGTGCCTAGGCGCAGCTGCATTTCATGAAGAAAATTCCCACCGGGGCTGAAGCATCCAACGTGCTCGTAGGAGAGCTGGATTTCCTTCGCCAGCCCATCGTGGCATTTGTCCGCCTGACCCCGGCTGTCCTCCTCTCGGGCATGACGGAAGTTCCCATCCCAACAAGGTCTGAACGAGAAGCACAAAGATTTTATTTCAAAAAACCCCCACCCAACGAAAGAACATCAAGGTGCATGCATCAGTTTGGCGTCCCAAGGGAACAAGGGCAGGGGGAGCGAGGACATTTCTCCCACTCGCATCCCTTCCCTGCTGTGTCTTTCAAACCCCTTGGCCAATTTTAATGAAAATTGGCCCAAAAATTAAATTTGCCATCGGTTTTGGTGAATTTCAAATTCCTGGCGGAGTCGGTGAGCCTACGTGTCCCCTCTGGAGCTGCGCTCGGGGCTGGGGGCTCCCAGGGATTTCCTTGGGTGTCCTTTGAGCAAGGACACGTTCTTCTCGCTCATTGTGTTTTTCTTGCCCAGGTTCCTGTTTGTTTTGCTTGGACCAGAAGGCAAAGCCCATCAGTACCATGAGATCGGCAGGTCCATGGCTACTATCATGACGGATGAGGTGCGAGAAGAGAGAATTCCGGGTCATTTTTGGTTTTCTTCAGCTCTCTGCAGTAGTGAGGAAGAGGATTTGCTTCCCAACTGCCCACACCTCTCCAGATAGCCCACCCCTCGTTCACACGCCGAAGCAAACGCACGGATTTGTATCACCCCACCTCTTGGAGGTTGAAATCCCACCCGGTGTGCATCCTGCACCTCCCCGGGGTCCCCAGCACCCTGTCCCCAGTGGTGGCGTTGCCAGGGCCAGTGAAACTTCCCCGCTTTAAGCAAAAGGGTATGGTGTGCCATGAGGGATGGGGACCTCGTGGAGGAGATGATTACAAGTACCGTGATGGACAGATTTTTCCATTTGGGCGAATATTTCCTGCCATTACAAGCAGGAAATTTGGGGAAAATGATCTTGCATTTAGCCAGGAGCTTACTGTAGTGCTTAGGACATCGGAGATGGGTTGTCCTCTGAGCAGGTTGTCTCCTGTCGGCAGGTTTTCCGTGACGTTGCCTATAAAGCCAAGAACCGGGCTGACCTCGTGGCCGGCATCGACGAGTTTCTGGATCAGGTCACGGTCTTGCCGCCAGGAGAATGGGATCCATCGATCCGAATCGAGCCCCCGAAAAACGTCCCTTCGCAGGTGGGTGCTGCGGCGGAGGGAGGCGCGAGGGGGACGGGCAGGCCGGCGGCCGGCCGGCCGGGGATGCTGTTCTGGGACCCAGATTCACCAGGTCCCAGTTTGACGCAGTCACATACCCAGACCAGAAGCCCAACAAGCCAGTGGTTACGAATCCATAGCTTTGGCTTATTTCCTTTTTAACAGGGAAAAAGGAAGATGCCAGGAGCTCTCGATGACAGTGCTTCTCACAGCAAGCCAGAGAAACACAGTGGTCCTGAACTGGAGCGCACGGGAAGGTGTGAGCTTTAATAGTTTGTGGGGTTTGTTGTTTGGTTTTTTTTTTTCTCTTTGCCTCTAGAATCGGAGCGTGCACCTTCCCTTGTAGCAGTTTTCTGGGGTTAGTTGGTTCAGTGAAGGGGCTTCACATTACCAGCTCGGTCCCCTGGGCTGGGCAGGTGAGATCTGGGCAGCTGGGCTCAGCCACAGCACCACTGCAGACAGATTTTCTTGATTTGGGGTGGAAGCAGCTGTGTAAATACCTCCAGGGAGAGCTCTGCTGCTTCTCCAAGCAAGGGACAGTTGCAGTAAGAGGGGATGGGCTTTCAGGTTTGGTCCTTTTTCTTTTTGTTGGAGGGGTTTTTGTGCTTGCTTGGTTTCTGCCGGGTATAAAACGGCCGAAGGAGACTGCTGCTGGTTAGCAATGAAGGTTACTGTCTGCTTGGGCTTGTCCTTCTGCAGCAAAAACCCCTCTGTGTGGTCTTGCAGGGAAACAGTCTATTTGTTTTTCCTTCCTCCAGGCTCTTTGGAGGTTTGATCCTGGACGTGAAGCGCAAAGCCCCGTGGTTCTGGAGCGACTTTCGGGATGGTCTGAGCCTGCAGTGTCTGGCGTCCTTCCTCTTCCTCTTCTGTGCCTGCATGTCCCCTGTCATCACCTTCGGGGGACTGCTGGGGGAGGCGACCGACGGCCACATCGTGAGCAGCTCTCTTGGGTGGCGTGGGGGAGCGCAAAACTCATGCAAAATCTTCGCTGCAGTGAATTTGCTTTGGGTTTTTTCTTCTTTTTCCCATTGATTTATTTCCTCGCCGCTGCCTCTTCCCTGGACAGAGTGCCATGGAGTCACTGCTGGGCGCATGCGAGTGTGGGGGGGCCGTGGTTCTCACCCACCGCCTCCTCCTCCTGGTGGCCCTGCAAGCCTGGGATGCCCAGGCTGCTCCGAAACGAGCATGGGGAGCAGGTAGGTGGGCAGGGGGCCAGCACCCAGCCCCGAGCAGTGCGGCCTGGCACCCACTGCACCTCAGCGTGGTGGCAGTGGGGCCGGGACTAGGGCTGTGTCTGGGAGAGGAGCTGGGCTGGGCAGGCACCAGAGTTTGGGCAGTGGGGCAGACACACCGTGGGAGGTGCAGAGGGGCTGCAGCAGCTTCCGGAACAGTTTTTGGGCGAGCAAAGGGGCTGGGAGTGGTGGTGCGGGGCAAGAAATCTGGTGCCGAGTCCCTCTGGCTTTCAGCCTCAGGGACGTCCCGGAGGGGCATGCTCAGGAGATGTCCGCTCAGTAAAACAGGAGCGCATCTGCTCTAGTCCTGCAGCCCTGCTCCCCTTGGATCAACCGCAGGTCCCTGGCCCACAGGAACACGCAGGGGTCGTGCTGGTGTAGCCTTTCATGGGCTCTCGACCACAACAAGCATAGACAATCACTTTTTCCTCCAGTTCCTTAGTGTGGGCTTCTTCTGTGTGCATGGAAACATCTCTGATCTGTGCTTGATTCCAGATGAGGGCATTGGCAGTGCTTATCGAGCTTCTCGGCTGGATCCTGGTTATGAGCCTCGGGGGTATCCCAGAGGTAACTTGTCGATGTCTGTTTGCTAGAAGGAATAAACATTGATGTTTTAATAGGTTATTCGTGTGCAGTTTTACCTAAGCCCCTCTTAAGGATCTTCCAAGAGCTTTTTGTGCCTTGGAGGCATTGCACAAATGAGTCTTGAATATTTCTTTTCCTGAAGAACTGCTAGATCTTGGCAAAAAGGTCCCCCATGTTCCTTTTTAGGTGTGGGAACCTACCCCTTTCTGTGTGTCCCATGTCATTACCTCACCCCCTTCCAGTCACTGGAGGTGACTAAGGAAGAAGTAGATCACGCCATGCAATGGAAACTCTCCCCACCTCTGTCTGATTACCTGTTTGGTTCCTGCAGCCCGTGTCGATCAAGCTACTTGGTGGAATCCTGTTCCTGAGCCGGGGGGGCATCCCAGAGGTAAGTGTTCAGTCTTCATTTGTTACCGGCCTTTTGTACTTGGTAGTATTTGGTTTGTTATTTGTTAATATCTTCTCGTGATCGTTCAGCCTTCCAGTGGCCAGCAGGCTCTTCTCTATAGGAATCGTGCATGATCATTTCTTCCTCGGGTGCTACATGCTCCCGCTTTAGTCTGGGCTTCCTTTTGTGTGGGAGAGGTCTCCTGGTAAGAAGGCCCCGAGAGGCCGTGTGTTCGTCCATCTAGTCATTGAGGGGTGTTGCACATGGCCTGGAGACAGTAGTTTGAAAGGTGCCAGCTCCCAGCCAAGAGGTCACCAGGCCCCTCTGCAGCTTTGGAGATCTCTGCCTGCGCCCGGGTCCCATGTTGTTGCCTGACCTGCTTCCAGTCGCCGCAAGTTGCTAAGGAAGAGGTGGATCACCACAAACAATGGAAATCTTTTCCATCTCTGCTTGATTACAGCTCTCCCTGTAGGCAACGGCTACTGGACTTCTTGACTTGGGCCTGTCCGTGAGCCTCAGGGTGATCCCACAGGCAGGTTCGTTCCCTTGAACGACCGAGCACGGACATTTTAATTTCCTGTTCATGTGAAATTCAGCTTACTGCTTTCTTGGCTGATGCTTGGGCACGCAGAAGAGCAGAGTGGGAATGGGTTGGGCTCAGTGATGTGCCCCAGAGGGCTCTGCCTTGCAAAGCTGTCTTTGCCAGCTTCTCCTCCCCTGCGCTGCTTCCAGTGCTGGCCGCAAAGCCAGCGGGCACGTTGGGGTTGAGCTTAGAGCTGGCGTGAGCTCCAAGGAGTCCTTTCTGCCGACAGCTCTGTGCCTGGTTAGTGGCCGCTGTGGGCACCAGGTCGGTGTTTGCAAGATGCTCCTGAGTGGAAGGGAGAGAGGAGTGCTCTGGAGTAATCCCGTGTTTTTACTGCATTCACTCTCATTCACATCTGAAGAAGTACATTGCAATATTTCATGGGAGCTTCTCTGTCCTGTGTTCATTTACAGACGTGGCGGCAGGCGATGGTTATCCAGCTGCCTGGCTGGGTTCCAGGGATGACCCGCAGGCAGGTCGTGTGGGTACGTCATGGCTTTTTCCTTCCCTTGAGAGCTGCCAGCTCAAAGCACCAAGTCAGCCAGGCGCCTCTGCAGGTGTGAGAAGACAGACCTGCATGTGTGTGCACGGGGTCATTACGGGACCCCCTTGTCTGTTCTGCTATGCAGTTATGACGACATAGATCAGAAGACACCAGAGCCAGAGGCACGCACACTGAAACAGAAAATCTCTTGGCCATGCGAAGCACACACACAGTGAGATGATCCGTAGCGCAGAGCACAGTAACGTCTGGCATTGTCTCTTCTCCTCCAGGGGCGGACGCTGGGAAAAAGGCTGAGGCTGCCGGTCCTGAGGAGCTGCACAAGTTCTATATCGCAGTGACTGCAGCAGCCTTGGGTCTGCTGCTGGCTGGGGCAGTGGTATCTTGCGTAGCCATTTCCCGGCTGAGGAAGAGAGACCCGTGAGTTGGCTTTTCCCCAGAGTTAGTTCTTGCTGCAGTTGGCAATGAGGTGTTTGCAGTTAGAGTACGAGGGAGTGCCAAGGCACCTGCTGGCAGTACTCTGCTGAGATTTCTGCAGTAAGGTCTTTGGCTGGCCTCTGAATTCACATCAGTGAGCAGTCTTCTCTGAAACCCATTTGTACAGAAGGACCCAGAGAGACGAAGAAGCACCGGGACAAGCCGATACTGACTCTGCCTGGAAAAGTGAAGGTCAAACTCGAGATAAAGGCAAAGCAGAGTCAGGAGAAGGAACAGAAAAGGGTGAGAGTGCCCAAGAAAAGGAGATCTGCAACAGCTCCTGCCCATCACCGTGGCCCTTTGCGGCAGAGCTCACCCATCTGTACAGGAACATGAGCACAGAGCCCTCCCCTCTGCCCACTTGTCCCAGCTGCTCTCTCAGCGACGATGCCTCTTCACTGGACACCTGCATTTCTCTGGACTCGCCTCTGCCCAAGCCCTTCTGGTGTCCCTGCTACCAGTACCAACAGGGATACTGTACATCTGAAGACGATGCTTTTTAGAATAGAGAAGAGCAACTCTGTTTTGGCAAAAGCAGCGAGTCCTGGGCTGTTTTGTCCGTTTCCATCGGGCTATAGTGCACAGAGCTGGGAGCAGCGCTGGATCTGTGAGATTCCTGCACTCCAGCAAGGGACCCGTTTGTCCCAGCATCAGCCTGGTTTCCCAGCTGGGGCTGTCAACAAGGCTTTCATCCACCAGAATGGGGACAGGCTGGTGAGACTTGAGGTGCGAAGGGTTGTCCTTGAGCTGGCTTGGGATGCTGCCCTGAATCGGGATGGACTGGGCAGAGAGGGAGGGAGGTGCTGGGAAGGATGGCTGTCCGGCGTGAGCACGCCATTTGTCCCAGTACAAACTGGATACCTTTCATCTCTCCAGGTCTGTACCCCCCAGAGTGGGACCTTGCCCAGGAAAAGCTCTGTTCCCCAGACCCCTCCCAGTACAGACTGGGGCCCCTCCAGTACAAACTGATTCCCTTTAACCACTCCCAGTACAGACTCTCTGCAATCTCAAATAAAACTGGTTCTCTTAGCCCCTCCCAGTATGACTGGGCACTATCCCAGTAAAAACTGAATTCCTTTAACCACTCCCAGTACACACTGTGACATTTCCCAGTACAAACTGGATCCCCTTTAACCCCTCCAAGTACAGACTGGACCCCTTTCCCAGTACAAACTGGATCCTTTTAAGCCCTCCCAGTACAAAATGGTCCCCAGTCCCAGTAAAAGCTGGATCCCTTTAACCCCCTCCGTATGGGCTGGGCTCTGACCCACTACAAACTGCATCTCTTTAACTCCTCCCAGTATAAATTGGTCCCTTGTCCCAGTAGAAGCTCTGTCCCTCATTCACCTCCCCATCCAGAATGGGCCCTGTACCTGTACAAACTGGAACCACTGATCCATTTCAGTACAGACTGTGCCCTTCCCCAGTTCAAACTGGATCCCTTTAACCTCTCGTGCTATGGACTGGGATCTGTAACAGTACAAACTGGAATCCCTGATACCTCCCAGTAAAGAATGGGGCTCCCCAGTCCCAGCACAAGCTGGATCCCTTTAACCTCTCCCAGTACAGACGGGGCCCCCTTCCCACTAAAAGTTGGTCCTTTTAACTCCTGCAAGTCAAGTCGAGGAGCCCTCCCAGGTCAAACTGGGTCAATTTATCCCCTCCCTGTACAGACATGGGCCTGTCCCAGTACAAACTGGTTCCCCTTTAACCCCTCCAAGTACAGACTGGACACTTTTCCCAGTACAAACTGGATCCCTTAAACCCCTCCCACTACAGACTGGACTCTGTCACAGCACAGGCTGGATCCCTTTATGCCCTCCCAGCACAGAGTGGGACCTGTCCTAGTAAAAGGTATGTCCCCTGAGCCCTCCCAGTACAGACTGGGCCCTGTCACACTACAAACTGGTTCTCTTTATCTCCTCCCACTACAGCCATTGCCCCCTCTCAGTACAAACTGAATCACTTTAACCCCTCCCAGCATGGTCTGGGCTCCCTCCCAGTGTAAACTGGATTTGTTTAACACCTCCCAGTACAAGCTGGGCCATGTCCCAGTAAAAACTCGATCCCCTGGTCCTCTGACCCAGTACAAGCTGGATCACTTTAACCCCTCCCAGTCCATATGGAGCTTTCTCCAGTAGAAACTGGTTCCCTTAACCCCTTCCAGTAAGACTGAGCCCACTCCTAGTCAGACTCAATCTCTTTAACCCCACCCAGTATGGACTGGTCCACTGTCCCAGTACAAGCTGGATGCCTTTAACCACTCCCAGTAGAGCCTGGTCAGTGCCCAGTACAACGCGGATCCCCTGATCCCTCCCAGTACAGACTGGGCCCAGTCCCTGTACAAACAGGACCCCTTGAACCCTTCCCACTACAGACTGGGTGTCATCCTAGTACAAACTGGTTCCCTTGAACAGCTCCAAGTGGAGACTGGGCTCCCTCCCAGGTCAAACTGCATCTCTTTTACACCTCCCAGTATAGACATGGGCCCTGTCCCAGGCCAAAGTGGAACCGCTGATCCCTACCTGTAAAGACTGGGCCCTTTCCCAGCACAAACGGGACCCCTTGAACCCTGCCCAGTACAGACTGCTCCTCAGTACCAGTAAAAGCTCCGTCCTCCAGACCCCTCCCACTGCAGACTGGACACCACGCCAGTGGACACTGGATCCCTTAAAACCCTCCCAGTACAGACTGGGCCCTGTCCCAGTACAAAGGGGATCCCTTTGTTACCGCTCAAACGGCAATAAAAAACCCTTTCCAAACAGAAATGCAGTTGAGAAAGCCAACATTGGTTTATTCAGCACTGGGGTGCATGGGGGATCTCTCCTCCTAACACGCCCACCTAGCCCACAAACATACACATACTTATAGAATCCAAACACACATAGTTACAATTCCATCACCTAGTTACATAGTTACTTCATTATGATTGGTGGAAAACTTTCTCGCTTTGCTTTTAAAGCTACAGACTTCAAGAAATTCAGAGAGCACGCCCAGTGAGGGGTGGTCGTACCTTGGAGGCGGGTAGCTTTGACAATGGAGGTGTGTTTTGGTATTGTAATGAGATGATAATGAACAAAGTTCACTCATAGCACATGGTTTGGACAGAAAATGAAATATTACTTGGCTCATGTACCAACTACACAATTTGTCAGCTCCACGGTACCACCAAGCTCTCAGGTTCTCATTCTTCAAATGTTTTTATTAGTTACCTGTTAGGTTGGGGCTGTACAGGGACCATAGCAGCACGACTGGTTCCTAACAACACAATCATTCCACCATCACCTTACTATTGCTAATAATCTCATCACCTTGTTTACAGAGACTGTCCACAACCTATCCCATCACCAGAGATAAAAAAAAGTTAAACACATCGGTTACACCTTTAACCCCTCCCAGTGCAGACTCTGCACCATCTCAGTACAAACTGCACCCCTTTAACCACTCCCAGTACCGACTGGGGCCCCTCCCAGTACAAACCGGAACCCCTGATCCTTCCCAGTACAGCCTGGAGCTGCGTCCTCCTTCCCTGCCTTCAAGCACAGACCCCCCAAGGGCTCCTCTCCAGGCCCCTCTCCCCTCCCTGCTTTCTAGGGTCCAAAGTGCTGGTTGTAGCATCTTTTCCAGTGCCCAACGCCTCCTTTCCAGGGCCAAAATGCTCATTTTTAGGGCCCAAACCTGTCTTTTATTACCCACAGCCTTTTGTGAGGGCCCACAGTTTCATTCTTAGGGCCTAAACCCTCAAGGCGGAGCCAGTCCCCTGGCAATGCCCGCCCAGAAGTCTATGGGGAGTCAGCAGACCCAGGACAGCCAATCGCATTTGCATGGGAGGAGGAAGGTGGGACAGACATCCCAGACAGCCATTCAGAGGAAAGATCACCAGAGGGAAGGGCGGGCACTGTGGGGGAGTGACCCCTCAGACAGCCAATCAGTGAGAGCAGCACCACAGGGAGGGGCAGGCCCTGAACCAGGGCAGAGTGACAGCCCAGGGGATCAATCCAGGGCAGCGTCACTGCAGTGGAGGAGACTGACAGCCCTCCCGACCTATGCCGGCCAAGACCACTGTGAGAGGAAGGCGGGCTCCCCTGGCAGCCAGGCCCAGCTTCACCATGGTGCCCGTGGGGCCTGTCCTGAGGCTGAGCAGCCCCCGGCCCAGGCCTGGGGCCCCTCTTTCCCCCTTCCACCCCTCTGCCCCCGTCTCCTTCTCCCCCCCTGCCCACCCACATGTTCTGGAGGGACATAGTAGGAGGCAGTCCTATTACCTTTGACAGGAAACATTCAGCTCTTCCAAGGAAAAAGAGAAAGGTTGGATGCAGCTCATCTGAACAACCAAAATCCAATGTTTTCCTTCTCCTCAGTGGAAAATCAGTGGGTCAGTGCCCACTGACTCCTTCCATTGTCCTTCTCTTGTCAAGTCCTCACTTCAGCCAGTTCTTTTCCTATAAAAACACCTGAAGGACCCTGTAATGTGAAAGCTGTTTCAAATCCTCCGGTATAATAAGGGAAAATTTGAACGTTCTTAAATGAGAGGCAATGTTTTCGCAAAGCTTTCCAGATTGTCCGAATTCTGCTGCCGCTGAAATTAGTGGGGGTCTTTCTTCAGTGGGAGCAGAATTGAAGAAGCCGTAACGCTTCAGCAAATTCTACCCCAAGCATTTTGCATGGGGAGCGTGCAAATACAATCCTAATGTCACAAAATGGCTGAAAAATGCAGCTGTACTGCTGTATACTTTTGGAAGGGAGTCTACCTGTCTTATCTGGAGTGGTCAACATGGATTCACCAAGGGGAAATCCTGCCTGACCAATCTGACTGCCTTTTATGATGGCATGATTGGGTAGGTGGATGAAGGGAGAGCAATGGATGTTGTCTACCTTGACTTCAGCAAGGCTTCTGACACATCTCTCATCACATCCTCATAAGCAAGGCATCCACCATGCCTCACCCTTACAGCACTGTCCTGTTGCTGTTGGCAGTGATAGTAACACTAATTCCAAAACATCCTTGAGAGCAGCTTTATTCTTCCTCGGCACCAAATCTCAGCCTGCTCAGCCCTTGAAAGGACTACCTCAAATCTCTGCCACCCAAATCTCTCCAACCTTCTGTCATCTACACTCTTTTATCCCGGGACCCTTCTCCCCATCACTTCAGCACACTGCCTCGTCCCGGTTTCTGTAGCTGGGTGAAGTCAGGGAACTCCCTGGCACAACAGCCTTCCTTACAAAACCTTTTCTCCGTGCTAATCCCACTTGTATCACCTCCTGCCATGTACAGCTCCATCCTCCTGCAGAGCTCCACTGGACGGGCAGTTTTCCTGTTTCTTTCATGCCCATTCACCTTCACAACCTTTTAGTACTGTGTGCATATCAAACACTGTCTCAAGGAACACGTGGATGCTTGGTGATCAGCACAGCACTCCTTGGTGAGCTCAGCACCAGGACACACCTTACAAGGCCACTGTGTCCCCAGCCCTCCTTGGTGAGCTCAGCGCCAGGACACGTATCTAAGGCCATACTCGCCCAGCCTTGGCTCATTGCAGACGCTGTCTGCGCACCTGCGTGGTCAAGGGAGGCAGCAGCTGCTGAGAGGGAGCGGGAGCAGCGGCTCCTGGCCGAACGGCTGCACTCCAAATGGGAGCAGCAGCAGGCACGGGAGCTCCAGCGGCTGCGGGAGCTGAACCAGCGGCAGCGGGCGGCGCAGATCCGCCAGCTGCTGCGCTCGAAGGAGGCTGAGCTGTGCGAGGTGCAGGGGATGCTGCAGCAGCAGCGTGGCGACGCCATCCATCAGGCATGGGACCTGCAGCAGCAGCTGGCCAAGGAGGTGGTGAGAGGAGCCTGGAGCAGCAGCCGGGCCCGCGGGAAGCTCCAGGACGTCCTCGGCAAGCTGCGCTGGGACACCAATGGCGAGCAGGCTGCCCGCATCCTCCACCTGCAAGATGAACTGCTACAACAGAGGAGACTCTTCCAAACTTACATCTTGGAGCGGTTCAAGGGCCAGCAGCCTGCTTCCTGCAAGGAGGCCAGGGCCAAGGCTACGGCCTGGCAGCGCCTGCAGACCCTCCTGGGCACCGGGACCATCGGGCCCTGCTCTTTGGAGAGCCTCACAGCATCTCCCTCCTGCCATGCTGGCCTCCAGGAGGAAGGAAGCGGCATGGAGGTTTTGCTCAAGGCTGTGGGGCAAGACTTGGCGCCGCACAGCTTGCACTCCCCGCCACAAGGAAGTGCCGGCAGCGGGCGGTCTGTGGCAGAGGTGGGCGTTCAGACCGACGAGAATCAGGAGGACTGGCTGCTTGGGAGCAGTCACAGCAGGCTGCTGGAGCAGAACGCCCGCCTCCAGAGCGCCCTGAAAGACCTGGAGAGGCGGTGCCGTGCCCTTCAAGAGGAGAACTGTCTTCTGAGGAAGAGAAGCTCTCCTGAAGTGCGGGAGGATGTGGAGAAGCTCAAGCAGAAGAGTGCTAAGCTGCGTCTCCTTAGCAAGCAGCTGCAAGAGCGAGCCAGGAAACTGCAGAGCATCCATCAGCTGATCAATGCTCGAGTGCCACTGCACATCTAAAGCTCCCCTGAGGAACTGTGTAGGACGTCGTTCCCTCAGCAGAGAGCTGGAGAAATGGGAGAGCCTGCTGGAGCTTTGCTGGCACGGGCCGAGCAGGATGACTTCTGACAGAAGGCTGCTGAGGAGCTTCAGGCTCAAGTGGCTGCAGATGAAGAGGGCTCCTGTTACGTGAGCACCCACTGCCCAACTTGGTCCCCTCACATCTTGCTGAAGAAGCTCGTGGAGGAGGCTGAGGCCACTAATTCAGGCCATACTGTACTTGTTGCAAAGGAGGAGTGAAACCATTCCCGAGCCAGGGCAGCCGGGAGGCCGAGCTGCACCTCTCCGTCTCGCAGGTGACACAGGTCAGCGGGCTGCTGCGGAGCGTCTGGAAGGCCGAGCCCAACACGCTGCTGCCCTCCCTGCAGGAACTCTTCGCTGTCATCGCTGCTGCCGGTGAGTACCACCTGCCGGGAAACGGGGCCGAGGGCTGGTGGTGGTGGTGGTGGGAGGGGTGTAGAGTAACGTGGGGGCTTGAGGAGTGCGGCAGGTTTGCCAACAGAAAGGAAAAGTTATACTGCTAGCATCGGTCGCTTTGCAGACATTGCCTTGGAACTGTTGCTTCCTGCCCAGATACTGAAAAGCAACTTTTTGGCCATGGAGAAAGCAAAGCCTTTTCTTCTCTTCTCCCCAACCCAAGCCCAAGAAGAGCTACAGGGGAAATGGTGATTTATTTAGCTGCAGAGCAGCATGGTTTTTGGAAAAACTCCTGTTGCAACGCTTTAAATGATATACTGGAGCAGAGTTGGAGTGTCCTGTTAGGAAAAAGTAAAATTCAATACCAAAAGCTGCTCTTCCTCTTGCTCCCTCCAGAGGGGTAGCTTAGGTCTTGGAACTGTTTAGTCTACGAAACTGGGATATATGTAAAGAAGATACAAAACGTGGGTATCATAAGAAGGATTTGCTGTCTGAGTAAATGTCGATGCGATTGTAAACAGGTCCTTTCTGACCTCAAAAAAGTCTGTGAAGGACTGTATTAGCTCAGATTGGAAAGTGCCTTTGCTGTTGAGGCAACATTATATACATTATAACATTATATATTGCTATAACTGGCATGGTTAGCAGGCAGTTGTTGAGATAGGATGTGGGAATTATCAGCTGCGTTGGATCCTTAACATCAAGTATGATAAACAATTGTATGGTGGTGCTTTTTAGATAAAAAAAAAAACCCACTTCTCAGTTCTGTTGATGATGGAGGAGGGGTCTTAGCTAGCACGTAGTTCTGCTGCCTTCTTTCCGCTACCCGTGCACGAACCAGAAGAAAAGGAAATGCAAACAAATCCATTTGGTTGACACCGGCGGCTGCCCAGCCACCTCGGGGCCCACCTGCAGGTCCGTCTGGGCACGCACGTGGGCCACCTGCTCTCCCTGACCCTGCTTTGAGCAGGGGGCCTCCACTAGGTGCTGACCTGCTGCCCCTTCTTCGCCTCCTGCCTCTTCTTCCCAGCTTTGGCCTTCAGAGGGCAGGGCTGGGACTGGGCCGCCTGCGGGCTGCTGCTGCTTCTGCTGCACTGGCTGTGGTAGACCATTTTTAGACCATTTCCCGGTCACGGGCAAAGCAGCCTCCACTCGGGGAATGGCACTGAATTAGATTCTTGGCCCACTGCTCTCAGCATCTCCTTCCTGATTTGCATCTTGAGAAACACAGAGGATAAACAAAGGATGCAGGAAACCCCTCTCCTCCCCTTTCCTCAGGCTCCCCTTCAGCCCAGACACCTCTCTGTCTGGTACCGCCGCCGCCGTGGAGCGCCTCTGGCCAAGAGCGCGCCCCCAACAGTGTCCCCTTCCACGGGCCTCCTCCTGTGTCTTCTTCTGTGGCCCCTCCGGCATCCGTCTCCCCATGCGCGCCCCCCCCGCCATGAGTCCCCACAGGCCTCCTCCCGCCGCCTGCCCCAGCAGCTCCACACAGGCCGGAGAAGCGGCGCCGCGGGGTCCTCTGATGGGTCGCGGCTCCTGCGCCACGAGCTCCTCTGACCGGCCACAGCTCCGGCACGTAACATCCCTTCCTGAGCCAGCTGTGACTGGCTGTGACTGGCCTGCAGCGGCTCCTAGGCACACCCCCACACACAGCCCCCCAGAACCAAACCGCCAGTTGCGCCCCGTACAGCCCCCAGCTTTCTCCTCTAGACAACAGGTGGGAGGACACTCCAGCCAGTCTTGAGGGGGAAAGATGATAAAAGGAGTTCCCGGGGGCACAGGCAAAAGGCAGCGGGAGGGCTCTGGGTGGCACACGGAGGGTCGCGGTGGCTACCCAGAGGCACGCAGGGGGCTCGGGCTGGGCACCAAAAGGCACACGGAGGGCTCTGGGCTGCACCAAACGGCACATCTTGAGCTCTGGGCCGCACCAACGGGCAACCGGAGGGCCCTCGGAAGCACAACAAGAGAAACGGAGGGCCTTGGGAGGCACCGAAAGGCCGTTTGCCAGCCCCTCGGTTGCCCCGTTTGCCCCCACCCCGGTCCCTAGGGGACATGGAAAGGCAAACAGAGACACCTTGAGGAGACAAGAGGAAGAGTCCTCTGGGGAAGATGAACAGCTGAAGGCCAGTCCCAGGCGAGGGCCCTGGGTGGGAACCCAAAGGCTCATCAGCAGGTCTTGAGGCGATGGGAGAACAAATGCACAGAACAAGGCGCACCTACGTACGGGACTCACTTAAGGCACGAGTATAGCTTTACAGAGCTGGAGCAGCCCCTGCAATAGCCCTGCCGCAAAGCTTTCTAAACAAGGCAAAAACGATGGCTACTTTTCTCTTCCCTGTAAAACTGGGTCTTAGCCTGACCGAGGCTGTAGGAGGGAGGAAGGCGGGCGAGGGAAAGCATTGCAGGGAAAAGGCCGGCGTCAATAAATGTAGACGCCAGCAAGCCCTTGGGAGCAAACTCTTTATTCTCTGCCTGGCCGAGCTGCCCACCGCCTCTGTCACCCTGGAGCCATGCACCTCCTCAGGACACCCTCCGCAAGGCTCCCAGCTACCGCCCCTCGGGCTGCACGGGCTCCTCCAGGAAGAGCTTTAAACGCACTGGTCTGCGCCGTGCTCCTGCCTGGGTAGGGGGCTTTGGAGCCGCTGGAGGCATGGGCTGTCTTGCAACCTGCGGGCCCGCGGAGGGGAGGCTGCCTGCGGTGCTCCCTAGCCTGCGTATATGCAGAGTTTCCCACATGGGCATGGAAGATCTTCCTGTGGCTCCGGAGGTGTCATCCCGGCACTTCTGAAGGCCTTCTGTTGTCCGGCCAGCACCTCGCTCAGTGCCTCGGACTAGAGACGGGAGGAGAGTACGTGAGCTCTTCTTTTTAAACTGTCCGGCTTCCTCTGCAGGCGTGACTACTGCAGGCAGGCTGAGAGGTGGCAAGCCCTTCCTTGCTGGAAGCTTCTCTGATTTTTCCTTGGACTTCCTTTTCTCCTCTAACTTCTTCTTCACGGTTTCCACAACATGAAGGACAAGGGTCTCGGCATACTCGATCAATTCTGCATCCAGCTGCTGAACTCTGGAGATGGCCTTTTGGATGCTCTCCTCGGCAATCTCGCAACTCACTCGTGAGACAGCAGCAGCGTTTTGCAGTGGTTGCAACACCGGCAACTTTGCTCTTTTGCTCGCTTCGGGGATCTGCCGTTCCAAGGCTCTGCGTGATCCTTGTCCCTCCGTTGCGCCCTGAAGCTTCAGGATCTCAGAAAACTGACAGTGAAAGTCCTCTTCAACCGGAGAAGCTACGTGGGATGACAGGGTGGAGCTAACACTTTCAACAGCCTCCTTGGTCATTTTGCCAATAGAAGGCTGTGGAGCTGCTCTGTCGGAAGCTGCTAGTTCCACCTCCCTCCGTCTCTCTTCTCCGGATTTGCCCGCTGGGGTGGCTCTTCCGGCAACGAGCCCTGACAGCTTCTGCCTGGCTGCCGGTCCTGGCTCAGCTGCATCAGACGTGCTGGATACCAAATGCTCCCCTAAGCTCTCCAACACGGTCGCCATGATCTCGCGAGCCGCCAGCCTCATTTCCTCCCGGCGATCCACAGCAGAAGTGTCCAAAGGCTCTGCCCCTCTGGTGCTGGCAAACAACCCTCTCCTGACTTCACGGGGAGCCCTCCTTAAGGCGTGGACGGACCGATCCACCGCCTTCACTCGCTCCAGCACTTCCTGGACCACGCTCTCAGCCACCTCTTTAAGCTCCTGGTCCTCTGTCAGCATAGCCGGCAGCAGCGTAGGCTGTATGCTCTTAGGCGCTTCTTCTCTGGCACACTTTGGAGACTAAAATGAGGAGCAGTTGATGAGTGAATGTCTTCCTTCGCCTCGGTTTGCTTTCCTCTTCCTCCTCACAAGGCCCCTGCCCAGGAGAGTCCCTAGCACTCAGGCTTGAAAAACTCTGGTTTCTCTGTAGGCCACCTGGCACAACGGAGGTTTCTGGTCTCGCGCGGCCTCGGGAGCCAAGTGTTGTGGGCGCTTCTCAGAATCGAGCAGGTGCCATTTTGCCTAGAGCAAAGGGCACTCTAGCCCCCCCGGACCTCAGCACGGTGAACCCGGTGGCGCGGGCCTGCAACTGGAAGCCAGTGGCTGCCTGGGTACTGCCGATGGTGGCCAGAGGATGGGCCCCGGGGCACAGCGGGCCCCTGCAGGGGCTGGTACTGCCAATGGGCTCGTTGCCTCCAGCCACAGGAGGCGCTGAGCAGAGTCAAATAGCAGAGGGAAAGCCATGGAAGGTAGTGGACCAGGCTCTTTGCTCCAGTCTCTCCTGCCACTGGTCCCAGCCGCTCGCGGGACACTGCTGCCCTGTATCAGGGGGGCCCGCTTGCCCCTTTTGGAGGCCAAAGGCCAAGAATGGGTGTTTTGAGAGCACAAAAGGAAACGATCCTGTTTCTTGCCGCACCTGGCTGTTGTCTGCCAGCCCAAGGAAAGGCCCTTGCGACACGAGGCAGTCCGAAAGTCCACCGCGGGCTGCCAGCCTCGTGCAAAGTGGGGAAGAAGTCGCGAGTCAAGAACAGAGCCAGGCAGCAGCCTGAAATTGTCCTCTCCCATCATTTGCTCTTTTGCAGCTTGACAGCCGCACTGCCACGGCGGAAGGAGCTTAAGCCTTCACCCGGGCATAGATACCACCCCACACTAGCCGGAAACGCTTCCCAAGAGGCAGTTGCAGGGAGGGAGCCCGCTAATGAGACTTGGGCAACAGCAGGCTCTCCGCTAAGCGAATCAAAGTCCCCCTTGAAGAGAAAACCAGCCCACCAATGGCCAAGCACCGGCACTCTCACGATCAGGCAGCCTGCATCTTTGGATGCAGAAGTCTTTGGATGAACACCAGAGTTGTTCAACCAGACGCCATACCAGCACCATGGACCGTGGGGCCATTTAGTGCAGCTCACGGCTTCGTGCTAAACGTGCGAGTTCATGCGCAGAAGTGGCCACTGAGAGTGCCCAGGCACACTTTGGCGTCAGATGGGGCTAGCGCCTCGTGTCCGAGTGACGCAGGAAAGAAAGCGCCCGCTTCTTGGTCTCCGACAGCCACCCCCAAACGAGGACACGTCGCACAGCACTTAGGCACCACCTCCTCAGCAACCAAGCACCGCTCCCAAGCCCCGAGCGGCTCTGAGTGCGGCAGCACACGCTCCCGAGGCCTGCTGGTACCACGAACGCGCTACCGCACCGCAGAGGCGGCCCCCAGCATCCACCCGGCTCCTACTCACCAGCCTCCCTTCCACAGCACACGTGTCGGAGCTGCTCTGGGTGCCTGCCTGTCTCCTCTTTCCCAGCTGCTGCTGCTGTTGGCACTTGGCCTGCTGGAGGAGGCGGAGCTCTTTTTCAAGAGCCTCCAGTCTTTCGATCCGCTGCTCGATCACCGTGAGATGCCTGTCAAGAGAAACGAAGGCAGCTGAGAAGGAGCCGCTCTCTCCATCTTGCCCAGGCCATTTTCCGCTCAGCCGCTCCCCTCATCCTGCTCCGGCTTGCTTTGCTCCAGTAGTCCCCGCAGCAGATTCCAGCTGCCTGTGCAAGGCTCCAAACACAGGATGCGCCCGCGTGTTTGCAGCCGGCACCGGCTCCTTCCGCCGCCGGGCTTTCTTTGTTTACTGGAACACGAGGCTCCAGGGCTTCTCTCAGGGACCACGGGCCCCCTTCAAGAGCAAGCGTTACTTGGCCTTTTCTTACCTCTGCCGCCTCATCCTCACTCCACCTGGAAAACTCTTTCTCTGCTCCTGCTGCAGCCACTCCCGCAGGCAAGAAACATCAGTCCCTGACGGCACTTTGGAGGCATCCTCTAATTCGGCCAGGTCTTGCCAAAGCTGTTTCTGAAAAGCGACACCAGGTTGTGGCCTGCTGTTGCCTGGACAAGCGCTCACGCCCCTGCGTGCTGAGGCATCCCGCGGGCCCAGGACAGCGCTCTGCTTCAGCCACGCAACGAGGGCAGAAGAGAACGGCTTCCCTCGGGACTCTGCGGGCTTGCACGTGACCTTCCTGCCCATGCCCACCCCTGCACCCTGCGCTAGCTCACCTAGCACCAACGCCTGGCCCAGCAGCAACAGCCCTCAGCTCTTCTGCGCTGACCGCCTCCCCTCCCCAAGAGGCCGCAAGGAAAGCCCCAGCCCTCGGCACCGTGCCGCTGACCCGTCTCCACGAACGCTCCACTTTGCCTACCTTCTCGCGCATGAACATTCTCTCTGCCTCCAGCTTCACCCTGGTCAGATACTGCCTGTACTGATTGAACTCCTTCAGAGTGCAAACCACCTAGGGAGAGGCGAGGGGAGAAATCCCCCAAGAGCTGTCAAGCCAGCCACGTAGACTGCCTTCCCCAAGACAGCCCAAACCCAGCAGGAGGGGACCTGCTCCTCCGCACACCCTGCCCTCACCCCCCCCCCCCCCCCCTTCCCTCCCCAGTGCCACGGCCCCTGACTCCCCCACCCAGCCAGGACTCAGTGGTGCTCCTCGCCCCGGCACCAGGCCTCGCACCGGCTGCCTCCCCAACACTCAGGCAGCGTGGGGCAGCCTGAGAAGAGCAGCAGTGGCAATTGCCAGAGGGACGCTGGCGCTACTTCTGCCCCCAGGGAAACCAGCCCCACAGCCCCGTGCCCTCCGCCAGCAACAGGCGGCTGCAGCAAGCGCTCTGGCAACCCCGCCTGATGAGGGCTGCTTCTATCAGCCCGACGCCCAAGCCTACTTTGCCGTCGCTCGTGACGTAACCCTCTCTCTTCAGCCTCTGCAGGATGTCCTTGCGATTGTGGTAGGCCTGCAGGTGCGGGTCATGCAGGCTGTTGTATTCCGTGCTCAGCAGGCGGCAGTAAGGATCTCCCAGATTGAAATAACCAGAGGGCTGGTAAAGCTGTAAGAGAGATTTTCCAGAGTATGAAGGAGGCAGGGGAGAGCAGCAAAGAGGTGCCAAGCGGTACTTGTGAAAAGGTAGAGGTAGTTGGAAGAGCAACACTCCTCTCCATCCTTCTGAAGGCACAGAGAGCACCGCAGCCAGGCTGCGGGGCCAGGCTGGACTGCGCTAGGCTCTGATGGGCTGGGCCGGGCGCGGCTGGGCTGGGCGCAGCTGGGCTGGGGGACAAGACAAACCCCACCAGCAAAGTCGGCACCTTAGGCCACAAGGCAAGCAGGAGAAGGTTGGACTCTCCCTCAAGAGTGCCCCGGAGCCTGGCTCCACATTGCTGCATCAGCCAGAAGGGCGCATTGCCCCGGCAACCGCGCACACTGCTGCCTGCTGCAGGCAGGGCCCCGGCCGCATGCTTGCACGGTGCCAGAAACCAGCCCAGAAAACTCACAAGTCCTCCTTGTTGTCTCTGTGCCAGGGAGCCAGGAGCTTCCCTCCACTCCCCAGCACTGCCAGACTGAAGGGCTGCAGCACCCACTGTGGAGCAGGTGGCCACAAGGACTTCTCTGAATGGCGCGGACCCCATAAAAGACGAGAACTTTCCCACCCCTTCCTACTTCCTTTACCTTTTCCCCCAGCTTTGTCCTGCAGAAGACAGGCTTGGAGCCGGCCACCAGAGGGATCTTGACCCCAAGTGGGAGGTCCAGCAGCTCAGTCCCTCCTTCTGCCAGTGGCTGTCTCCTGTTCCCCACCTAGAAAGAGGGAGACACACACGGGCGCTCATGGGCACTACCTCCATAAGCCTCCTGCGCGGCACTTGCCAGAAAGGCTCTCGGAAGACTCCAACAGAGGCGAGCACCAAGAGCGGCCCAGGCAAAAGCTGCTCTCTGCTTCCTCGCCCCCTCCCCATAACTCCCAGCCCTTCCTCAACCCATGTCCGCACCCTTTTGCAGCAACTCCTCACACCTGCTTAGCTGTAAGCCAGGCTGGGCAGAGAGGCAGGACTCCCTGCAAGCTCTCCCCGGCCCGAACACCACCATTCCACCGGATCCCTCCCAGCAGCCCGGGCACGTCCCGAGACCCCAGCATGGCCCAGGCTCCCTGGCTGAGCCCTCTCCATCGGAACGTTGCTCACCTCTCCCCTCTTCCCCAGTGCGCTCAGCGGCACGTCCACCTTTCGGACGCCAGCAGTCAGATGGTGCTCCATGGCTCCTTCCAAGAGCTCTCCTGGAGCTGTGACCCTGCGCTGGCACCTCTCGCTCTAGAGGCACCCAGCTGTGGCCACTAGAGCCGGTCTCCCAGCGAGCGCCTATATACAGCGATCGCACATTGTTGCATCATCAACGCTGCTGTGCCACCCCATTGTTGCATCATCACGTTACCACGCCACTGCACGGTTGCATGGTCATGTTCTCACGCCACTCCCCGGCTGTTGTGTACTCGCCCCAGGGCCCACCTGCAGGCCCATCCGGGCACGGTAGGAGCCCACTCCAGCCACTCTTGAGGGGAGAAGAGGATAAAAGGACTTCCCTGGTGCATAGAGGAAGGCAGAGGGAGGGCTCTGCATTCTGCCAGTTACGTGACTTGTCTTCTTGGGGGGCTGGCGGCCTCCCTTCCCCAGGGGACACTGCACGTCAGAGGGCCAAGGGCTGAGCCTGCGCCACAGCACGGTAGTGAGTTCATAGAATCACAGAATCATGCAATATCCTGAGCTGGAAGGGACCCATAAGGATCATCGAGTCCAACTCCTGGCCCCACACAGGACCAGCCGAATCAGAGCAGATGACCGAGAGCGTTATCCAGGCGCTTCTTGAACTCGGTCAAGCTCAGTGCTGTGACCACTTCCCTGGGGAACCTCTTCCAGTGCCCGACCACCCTCTCAGTGAAGAACCTTTTCCTGACAGCCAACCTAAACCTCCCCTGTCGCAGCTTCATTCCGTTCACCATCTTTGTTGCCCTCCTTCGGACACTCTCCCATACTTTTATGTCCCTTTTGTACTGTGGCGCCCAAAACTGCACGCGGTGCACGAGGTGAGGCCGCACCAGCGCAGTGTCGAGTGGGACAATCACTTCCCTAGACCGCCTAGCAATGCCCGCTTGATGCACCCCAGGATACGGTTGGCCTTCCTGGCAGCCTGGCCACACTCTTGACTCATGTTCAACTTGCTGTCGACCAAGACCCCCAAGTCCCTTTCAGCATGGCTGGTCTCCAGCGTCTCATCGCCCAGTCTGTATGCATAGCCGGGGTTGCCCCTTCCCAGGTGCAGAATCCGGCACTTGCCCTTGTTAAACCTCATGCGGTTGGCGATTGCCCAGTTCTCCAATTTATCCAGAGCCCTCTGCAAGGCCTCTCCACCCTCGACGCAATCGACAGCTCCTCCCAATGTGGTGTCATCTGCAAAATTGCTCACAACACCTTCTAGTCCTACAGCCAAGTCATTTCTGAAAACATTAAAAAGAACTGGCCCTAAAATTGAGCCCTGGGGAACTCCGCTACTGACTGGCCGCCAGCCCGATGTAACGCCGTTTACCATAACTCTTTGGGCCCCACCCGTCGGCCACTTGCTCACCCATCGCACTATGTTTTTGTCAAACTGTATGCTGGACATTTTGTCCAGAAGGATACTGTGAGAGACAGTATCGAAAGCTTCACTGAAATCTAAAAAAATGACATCTCTCCTCTTAGAGAGGGGATTGCTCCCACGGCTCCCCTTTTGGTGAGCCCTGGAACAGGCTGCTTGAACCTACTCACCTGCAGGATTCTGGGCCTCCACCATATACCCGCCTCTGCCCTCCAGGCAGATGGCAGACACGTGGCAGAGCCATCCCCAGGTCGAGACGCCCCTGTCTATCCCAGGAACAGCGAGAACAAGTATTCGTGCAGAGCTTCTTGGTCGAAGGAGAAAAGAGCCCTGCAAAAAAGGAACAGCCTGCTGTTTTGCTCAAGTACGCCCAACCCATCCTGCTCAAATTTGGGACACAAATACTATTCTGCTCCGGTTTAAAGCACGCAGGTACGCGCAAAACAAAAGGAGGGAATGTTAGTGAAGAAAAACCTACCAGGTAAAGATGGCTTCAAAGACACGTGAAGGAGAGTTTAACCAACAGCGGCCTCGCCTGTACGACAGGGTCTGCTCTTAGAAGAAGCCAGACCAAATGGGCTGAAAGCAAAGGCCAACAGGATACGTAAATCGCAAAAACAAATGTCTGGGAGGGCTTAACACTGTATATAAGGAATCCAGAGCGTAACACGGGCTTCTTCTCAGGCTCCCAGCTGAGAGGCTCCTTTATTGCCAACAATACAAGGGGTCTTAGCTAGCACGTAGTTCTGCTGCCTTCTTTCCGCTACCCGTGCACGAACCAGAAGAAAAGGAAATGCAAACAAATCCATTTGGTTGACACCGGCGGCTGCCCAGCCACCTCGGGGCCCACCTGCAGGTCCGTCTGGGCACGCACGTGGGCCACCTGCTCTCCCTGACCCTGCTTTGAGCAGGGGGCCTCCACTAGGTGCTGACCTGCTGCCCCTTCTTCGCCTCCTGCCTCTTCTTCCCAGCTTTGGCCTTCAGAGGGCAGGGCTGGGACTGGGCCGCCTGCGGGCTGCTGCTGCTTCTGCTGCACTGGCTGTGGTAGACCATTTTTAGACCATTTCCCGGTCACGGGCAAAGCAGCCTCCACTCGGGGAATGGCACTGAATTAGATTCTTGGCCCACTGCTCTCAGCATCTCCTTCCTGATTTGCATCTTGAGAAACACAGAGGATAAACAAAGGATGCAGGAAACCCCTCTCCTCCCCTTTCCTCAGGCTCCCCTTCAGCCCAGACACCTCTCTGTCTGGTACCGCCGCCGCCGTGGAGCGCCTCTGGCCAAGAGCGCGCCCCCAACAGTGTCCCCTTCCACGGGCCTCCTCCTGTGTCTTCTTCTGTGGCCCCTCCGGCATCCGTCTCCCCATGCGCGCCCCCCCCCGCCATGAGTCCCCACAGGCCTCCTCCCGCCGCCTGCCCCAGCAGCTCCACACAGGCCGGAGAAGCGGCGCCGCGGGGTCCTCTGATGGGTCGCGGCTCCTGCGCCACGAGCTCCTCTGACCGGCCACAGCTCCGGCACGTAACATCCCTTCCTGAGCCAGCTGTGACTGGCTGTGACTGGCCTGCAGCGGCTCCTAGGCACACCCCCACACACAGCCCCCCAGAACCAAACCGCCAGTTGCGCCCCGTACAGCCCCCAGCTTTCTCCTCTAGACAACAGGTGGGAGGACACTCCAGCCAGTCTTGAGGGGGAAAGATGATAAAAGGAGTTCCCGGGGGCACAGGCAAAAGGCAGCGGGAGGGCTCTGGGTGGCACACGGAGGGTCGCGGTGGCTACCCAGAGGCACGCAGGGGGCTCGGGCTGGGCACCAAAAGGCACACGGAGGGCTCTGGGCTGCACCAAATGGCACATCTTGAGCTCCGGGCCGCACCAACGGGCAACCGGAGGGCCCTCGGAAGCACAACAAGAGAAACGGAGGGCCTTGGGAGGCACCGAAAGGCCGTTTGCCAGCCCCTCGGTTGCCCCGTTTGCCCCCACCCCGGTCCCTAGGGGACATGGAAAGGCAAACAGAGACACCTTGAGGAGACAAGAGGAAGAGTCCTCTGGGGAAGATGAACAGCTGAAGGCCAGTCCCAGGCGAGGGCCCTGGGTGGGAACCCAAAGGCTCATCAGCAGGTCTTGAGGCGATGGGAGAACAAATGCACAGAACAAGGCGCACCTACGTACGGGACTCACTTAAGGCACGAGTATAGCTTTACAGAGCTGGAGCAGCCCCTGCAATAGCCCTGCCGCAAAGCTTTCTAAACAAGGCAAAAACGATGGCTACTTTTCTCTTCCCTGTAAAACTGGGTCTTAGCCTGACCGAGGCTGTAGGAGGGAGGAAGGCGGGCGAGGGAAGGCATTGCAGGGAAAAGGCCGGCGTCAATAAATGTAGACGCCAGCAAGCCCTTGGGAGCAAACTCTTTATTCTCTGCCTGGCCGAGCTGCCCACCGCCTCTGTCACCCTGGAGCCATGCACCTCCTCAGGACACCCTCCGCAAGGCTCCCAGCTACCGCCCCTCGGGCTGCACGGGCTCCTCCAGGAAGAGCTTTAAACGCACTGGTCTGCGCCGTGCTCCTGCCTGGGTAGGGGGCTTTGGAGCCGCTGGAGGCATGGGCTGTCTTGCAACCTGCGGGCCCGCGGAGGGGAGGCTGCCTGCGGTGCTCCCTAGCCTGCGTATACGCAGAGTTTCCCACATGGGCATGGAAGATCTTCCTGTGGCTCCGGAGGTGTCATCCCGGCACTTCTGAAGGCCTTCTGTTGTCCGGCCAGCACCTCGCTCAGTGCCTCGGACTAGAGACGGGAGGAGAGTACGTGAGCTCTTCTTTTTAAACTGTCCGGCTTCCTCTGCAGGCGTGACTACTGCAGGCAGGCTGAGAGGTGGCAAGCCCTTCCTTGCTGGAGGCTTCTCTGATTTTTCCTTGGACTTCCTTTTCTCCTCTAACTTCTTCTTCACGGTTTCCACAACATGAAGGACAAGGGTCTCGGCATACTCGATCAATTCTGCATCCAGCTGCTGAACTCTGGAGATGGCCTTTTGGATGCTCTCCTCGGCAATCTCGCAACTCACTCGTGAGACAGCAGCAGCGTTTTGCAGTGGTTGCAACACCGGCAACTTTGCTCTCTTGCTCGCTTCGGGGATCTGCCGTTCCAAGGCTCTGCGTGATCCTTGTCCCTCCGTTGCGCCCTGAAGCTTCAGGATCTCAGAAAACTGACAGTGAAAGTCCTCTTCAACCGGAGAAGCTACGTGGGATGACAGGGTGGAGCTAACACTTTCAACAGCCTCCTTGGTCATTTTGCCAATAGAAGGCTGTGGAGCTGCTCTGTCGGAAGCTGCTAGTTCCACCTCCCTCCGTCTCTCTTCTCCGGATTTGCCCGCTGGGGTGGCTCTTCCGGCAACGAGCCCTGACAGCTTCTGCCTGGCTGCCGGTCCTGGCTCAGCTGCATCAGACGTGCTGGATACCAAATGCTCCCCTAAGCTCTCCAACACGGTCGCCATGATCTCGCGAGCCGCCAGCCTCATTTCCTCCCGGCGATCCACAGCAGAAGTGTCCAAAGGCTCTGCCCCTCTGGTGCTGGCAAACAACCCTCTCCTGACTTCACGGGGAGCCCTCCTTAAGGCGTGGACGGACCGATCCACCGCCTTCACTCGCTCCAGCACTTCCTGGACCACGCTCTCAGCCACCTCTTTAAGCTCCTGGTCCTCTGTCAGCATAGCCGGCAGCAGCGTAGGCTGTATGCTCTTAGGCGCTTCTTCTCTGGCACACTTTGGAGACTAAAATGAGGAGCAGTTGATGAGTGAATGTCTTCCTTCGCCTCGGTTTGCTTTCCTCTTCCTCCTCACAAGGCCCCTGCCCAGGAGAGTCCCTAGCACTCAGGCTTGAAAAACTCTGGTTTCTCTGTAGGCCACCTGGCACAACGGAGGTTTCTGGTCTCGCGCGGCCTCGGGAGCCAAGTGTTGTGGGCGCTTCTCAGAATCGAGCAGGTGCCATTTTGCCTAGAGCAAAGGGCACTCTAGCCCCCCCGGACCTCAGCACGGTGAACCCGGTGGCGCGGGCCTGCAACTGGAAGCCAGTGGCTGCCTGGGTACTGCCGATGGTGGCCAGAGGATGGGCCCCGGGGCACAGCGGGCCCCTGCAGGGGCTGGTACTGCCAATGGGCTCGTTGCCTCCAGCCACAGGAGGCGCTGAGCAGAGTCAAATAGCAGAGGGAAAGCCACGGAAGGTAGTGGACCAGGCTCTTTGCTCCAGTCTCTCCTGCCACTGGTCCCAGCCGCTCGCGGGACACTGCTGCCCTGTATCAGGGGGGCCCGCTTGCCCCTTTTGGAGGCCAAAGGCCAAGAATGGGTGTTTTGAGAGCACAAAAGGAAACGATCCTGTTTCTTGCCGCACCTGGCTGTTGTCTGCCAGCCCAAGGAAAGGCCCTTGCGACACGAGGCAGTCCGAAAGTCCACCGCGGGCTGCCAGCCTCGTGCAAAGTGGGGAAGAAGTCGCGAGTCAAGAACAGAGCCAGGCAGCAGCCTGAAATTGTCCTCTCCCATCATTTGCTCTTTTGCAGCTTGACAGCCGCACTGCCACGGCGGAAGGAGCTTAAGCCTTCACCCGGGCATAGATACCACCCCACACTAGCCGGAAACGCTTCCCAAGAGGCAGTTGCAGGGAGGGAGCCCGCTAATGAGACTTGGGCAACAGCAGGCTCTCCGCTAAGCGAATCAAAGTCCCCCTTGAAGAGAAAACCAGCCCACCAATGGCCAAGCACCGGCACTCTCACGATCAGGCAGCCTGCATCTTTGGATGCAGAAGTCTTTGGATGAACACCAGAGTTGTTCAACCAGACGCCATACCAGCACCATGGACCGTGGGGCCATTTAGTGCAGCTCACGGCTTCGTGCTAAACGTGCGAGTTCATGCGCAGAAGTGGCCACTGAGAGTGCCCAGGCACACTTTGGCGTCAGATGGGGCTAGCGCCTCGTGTCCGAGTGACGCAGGAAAGAAAGCGCCCGCTTCTTGGTCTCCGACAGCCACCCCCAAACGAGGACACGTCGCACAGCACTTAGGCACCACCTCCTCAGCAACCAAGCACCGCTCCCAAGCCCCGAGCGGCTCTGAGTGCGGCAGCACACGCTCCCGAGGCCTGCTGGTACCACGAACGCGCTACCGCACCGCAGAGGCGGCCCCCAGCATCCACCCGGCTCCTACTCACCAGCCTCCCTTCCACAGCACACGTGTCGGAGCTGCTCTGGGTGCCTGCCTGTCTCCTCTTTCCCAGCTGCTGCTGCTGTTGGCACTTGGCCTGCTGGAGGAGGCGGAGCTCTTTTTCAAGAGCCTCCAGTCTTTCGATCCGCTGCTCGATCACCGTGAGATGCCTGTCAAGAGAAACGAAGGCAGCTGAGAAGGAGCCGCTCTCTCCATCTTGCCCAGGCCATTTTCCGCTCAGCCGCTCCCCTCATCCTGCTCCGGCTTGCTTTGCTCCAGTAGTCCCCGCAGCAGATTCCAGCTGCCTGTGCAAGGCTCCAAACACAGGATGCGCCCGCGTGTTTGCAGCCGGCACCGGCTCCTTCCGCCGCCGGGCTTTCTTTGTTTACTGGAACACGAGGCTCCAGGGCTTCTCTCAGGGACCACGGGCCCCCTTCAAGAGCAAGCGTTACTTGGCCTTTTCTTACCTCTGCCGCCTCATCCTCACTCCACCTGGAAAACTCTTTCTCTGCTCCTGCTGCAGCCACTCCCGCAGGCAAGAAACATCAGTCCCTGACGGCACTTTGGAGGCATCCTCTAATTCGGCCAGGTCTTGCCAAAGCTGTTTCTGAAAAGCGACACCAGGTTGTGGCCTGCTGTTGCCTGGACAAGCGCTCACGCCCCTGCGTGCTGAGGCATCCCGCGGGCCCAGGACAGCGCTCTGCTTCAGCCACGCAACGAGGGCAGAAGAGAACGGCTTCCCTCGGGACTCTGCGGGCTTGCACGTGACCTTCCTGCCCATGCCCACCCCTGCACCCTGCGCTAGCTCACCTAGCACCAACGCCTGGCCCAGCAGCAACAGCCCTCAGCTCTTCTGCGCTGACCGCCTCCCCTCCCCAAGAGGCCGCAAGGAAAGCCCCAGCCCTCGGCACCGTGCCGCTGACCCGTCTCCACGAACGCTCCACTTTGCCTACCTTCTCGCGCATGAACATTCTCTCTGCCTCCAGCTTCACCCTGGTCAGATACTGCCTGTACTGATTGAACTCCTTCAGAGTGCAAACCACCTAGGGAGAGGCGAGGGGAGAAATCCCCCAAGAGCTGTCAAGCCAGCCACGTAGACTGCCTTCCCCAAGACAGCCCAAACCCAGCAGGAGGGGACCTGCTCCTCCGCACACCCTGCCCTCACCCCCCCCCCCCCCCCCTTCCCTCCCCAGTGCCACGGCCCCTGACTCCCCCACCCAGCCAGGACTCAGTGGTGCTCCTCGCCCCGGCACCAGGCCTCGCACCGGCTGCCTCCCCAACACTCAGGCAGCGTGGGGCAGCCTGAGAAGAGCAGCAGTGGCAATTGCCAGAGGGACGCTGGCGCTACTTCTGCCCCCAGGGAAACCAGCCCCACAGCCCCGTGCCCTCCGCCAGCAACAGGCGGCTGCAGCAAGCGCTCTGGCAACCCCGCCTGATGAGGGCTGCTTCTATCAGCCCGACGCCCAAGCCTACTTTGCCGTCGCTCGTGACGTAACCCTCTCTCTTCAGCCTCTGCAGGATGCCCTTGCGATTGTGGTAGGCCTGCAGGTGCGGGTCATGCAGGCTGTTGTATTCCGTGCTCAGCAGGCGGCAGTAAGGATCTCCCAGATTGAAATAACCAGAGGGCTGGTAAAGCTGTAAGAGAGATTTTCCAGAGTATGAAGGAGGCAGGGGAGAGCAGCAAAGAGGTGCCAAGCGGTACTTGTGAAAAGGTAGAGGTAGTTGGAAGAGCAACACTCCTCTCCATCCTTCTGAAGGCACAGAGAGCACCGCAGCCAGGCTGCGGGGCCAGGCTGGACTGCGCTAGGCTCTGATGGGCTGGGCCGGGCGCGGCTGGGCTGGGCGCAGCTGGGCTGGGGGACAAGACAAACCCCACCAGCAAAGTCGGCACCTTAGGCCACAAGGCAAGCAGGAGAAGGTTGGACTCTCCCTCAAGAGTGCCCCGGAGCCTGGCTCCACATTGCTGCATCAGCCAGAAGGGCGCATTGCCCCGGCAACCGCGCACACTGCTGCCTGCTGCAGGCAGGGCCCCGGCCGCATGCTTGCACGGTGCCAGAAACCAGCCCAGAAAACTCACAAGTCCTCCTTGTTGTCTCTGTGCCAGGGAGCCAGGAGCTTCCCTCCACTCCCCAGCACTGCCAGACTGAAGGGCTGCAGCACCCACTGTGGAGCAGGTGGCCACAAGGACTTCTCTGAATGGCGCGGACCCCATAAAAGACGAGAACTTTCCCACCCCTTCCTACTTCCTTTACCTTTTCCCCCAGCTTTGTCCTGCAGAAGACAGGCTTGGAGCCGGCCACCAGAGGGATCTTGACCCCAAGTGGGAGGTCCAGCAGCTCAGTCCCTCCTTCTGCCAGTGGCTGTCTCCTGTTCCCCACCTAGAAAGAGGGAGACACACACGGGCGCTCATGGGCACTACCTCCATAAGCCTCCTGCGCGGCACTTGCCAGAAAGGCTCTCGGAAGACTCCAACAGAGGCGAGCACCAAGAGCGGCCCAGGCAAAAGCTGCTCTCTGCTTCCTCGCCCCCTCCCCATAACTCCCAGCCCTTCCTCAACCCATGTCCGCACCCTTTTGCAGCAACTCCTCACACCTGCTTAGCTGTAAGCCAGGCTGGGCAGAGAGGCAGGACTCCCTGCAAGCTCTCCCCGGCCCGAACACCACCATTCCACCGGATCCCTCCCAGCAGCCCGGGCACGTCCCGAGACCCCAGCATGGCCCAGGCTCCCTGGCTGAGCCCTCTCCATCGGAACGTTGCTCACCTCTCCCCTCTTCCCCAGTGCGCTCAGCGGCACGTCCACCTTTCGGACGCCAGCAGTCAGATGGTGCTCCATGGCTCCTTCCAAGAGCTCTCCTGGAGCTGTGACCCTGCGCTGGCACCTCTCGCTCTAGAGGCACCCAGCTGTGGCCACTAGAGCCGGTCTCCCAGCGAGCGCCTATATACAGCGATCGCACATTGTTGCATCATCAACGCTGCTGTGCCACCCCATTGTTGCATCATCACGTTACCACGCCACTGCACGGTTGCATGGTCATGTTCTCACGCCACTCCCCGGCTGTTGTGTACTCGCCCCAGGGCCCACCTGCAGGCCCATCCGGGCACGGTAGGAGCCCACTCCAGCCACTCTTGAGGGGAGAAGAGGATAAAAGGACTTCCCTGGTGCATAGAGGAAGGCAGAGGGAGGGCTCTGCATTCTGCCAGTTACGTGACTTGTCTTCTTGGGGGGCTGGCGGCCTCCCTTCCCCAGGGGACACTGCACGTCAGAGGGCCAAGGGCTGAGCCTGCGCCACAGCACGGTAGTGAGTTCATAGAATCACAGAATCATGCAATATCCTGAGCTGGAAGGGACCCATAAGGATCATCGAGTCCAACTCCTGGCCCCACACAGGACCAGCCGAATCAGAGCAGATGACCGAGAGCGTTATCCAGGCGCTTCTTGAACTCGGTCAAGCTCAGTGCTGTGACCACTTCCCTGGGGAACCTCTTCCAGTGCCCGACCACCCTCTCAGTGAAGAACCTTTTCCTGACAGCCAACCTAAACCTCCCCTGTCGCAGCTTCATTCCGTTCACCATCTTTGTTGCCCTCCTTCGGACACTCTCCCATACTTTTATGTCCCTTTTGTACTGTGGCGCCCAAAACTGCACGCGGTGCACGAGGTGAGGCCGCACCAGCGCAGTGTCGAGTGGGACAATCACTTCCCTAGACCGCCTAGCAATGCCCGCTTGATGCACCCCAGGATACGGTTGGCCTTCCTGGCAGCCTGGCCACACTCTTGACTCATGTTCAACTTGCTGTCGACCAAGACCCCCAAGTCCCTTTCAGCATGGCTGGTCTCCAGCGTCTCATCGCCCAGTCTGTATGCATAGCCGGGGTTGCCCCTTCCCAGGTGCAGAATCCGGCACTTGCCCTTGTTAAACCTCATGCGGTTGGCGATTGCCCAGTTCTCCAATTTATCCAGAGCCCTCTGCAAGGCCTCTCCACCCTCGACGCAATCGACAGCTCCTCCCAATGTGGTGTCATCTGCAAAATTGCTCACAACACCTTCTAGTCCTACAGCCAAGTCATTTCTGAAAACATTAAAAAGAACTGGCCCTAAAATTGAGCCCTGGGGAACTCCGCTACTGACTGGCCGCCAGCCCGATGTAACGCCGTTTACCATAACTCTTTGGGCCCCACCCGTCGGCCACTTGCTCACCCATCGCACTATGTTTTTGTCAAACTGTATGCTGGACATTTTGTCCAGAAGGATACTGTGAGAGACAGTATCGAAAGCTTCACTGAAATCTAAAAAAATGACATCTCTCCTCTTAGAGAGGGGATTGCTCCCACGGCTCCCCTTTTGGTGAGCCCTGGAACAGGCTGCTTGAACCTACTCACCTGCAGGATTCTGGGCCTCCACCATATACCCGCCTCTGCCCTCCAGGCAGATGGCAGACACGTGGCAGAGCCATCCCCAGGTCGAGACGCCCCTGTCTATCCCAGGAACAGCGAGAACAAGTATTCGTGCAGAGCTTCTTGGTCGAAGGAGAAAAGAGCCCTGCAAAAAAGGAACAGCCTGCTGTTTTGCTCAAGTACGCCCAACCCATCCTGCTCAAATTTGGGACACAAATACTATTCTGCTCCGGTTTAAAGCACGCAGGTACGCGCAAAACAAAAGGAGGGAATGTTAGTGAAGAAAAACCTACCAGGTAAAGATGGCTTCAAAGACACGTGAAGGAGAGTTTAACCAACAGCGGCCTCGCCTGTACGACAGGGTCTGCTCTTAGAAGAAGCCAGACCAAATGGGCTGAAAGCAAAGGCCAACAGGATACGTAAATCGCAAAAACAAATGTCTGGGAGGGCTTAACACTGTATATAAGGAATCCAGAGCGTAACACGGGCTTCTTCTCAGGCTCCCAGCTGAGAGGCTCCTTTATTGCCAACAATACAAGGGGTCTTAGCTAGCACGTAGTTCTGCTGCCTTCTTTCCGCTACCCGTGCACGAACCAGAAGAAAAGGAAATGCAAACAAATCCATTTGGTTGACACCGGCGGCTGCCCAGCCACCTCGGGGCCCACCTGCAGGTCCGTCTGGGCACGCACGTGGGCCACCTGCTCTCCCTGACCCTGCTTTGAGCAGGGGGCCTCCACTAGGTGCTGACCTGCTGCCCCTTCTTCGCCTCCTGCCTCTTCTTCCCAGCTTTGGCCTTCAGAGGGCAGGGCTGGGACTGGGCCGCCTGCGGGCTGCTGCTGCTTCTGCTGCACTGGCTGTGGTAGACCATTTTTAGACCATTTCCCGGTCACGGGCAAAGCAGCCTCCACTCGGGGAATGGCACTGAATTAGATTCTTGGCCCACTGCTCTCAGCATCTCCTTCCTGATTTGCATCTTGAGAAACACAGAGGATAAACAAAGGATGCAGGAAACCCCTCTCCTCCCCTTTCCTCAGGCTCCCCTTCAGCCCAGACACCTCTCTGTCTGGTACCGCCGCCGCCGTGGAGCGCCTCTGGCCAAGAGCGCGCCCCCAACAGTGTCCCCTTCCACGGGCCTCCTCCTGTGTCTTCTTCTGTGGCCCCTCCGGCATCCGTCTCCCCATGCGCGCCCCCCCCGCCATGAGTCCCCACAGGCCTCCTCCCGCCGCCTGCCCCAGCAGCTCCACACAGGCCGGAGAAGCGGCGCCGCGGGGTCCTCTGATGGGTCGCGGCTCCTGCGCCACGAGCTCCTCTGACCGGCCACAGCTCCGGCACGTAACATCCCTTCCTGAGCCAGCTGTGACTGGCTGTGACTGGCCTGCAGCGGCTCCTAGGCACACCCCCACACACAGCCCCCCCAGAACCAAACCGCCAGTTGCGCCCCGTACAGCCCCCAGCTTTCTCCTCTAGACAACAGGTGGGAGGACACTCCAGCCAGTCTTGAGGGGGAAAGATGATAAAAGGAGTTCCCGGGGGCACAGGCAAAAGGCAGCGGGAGGGCTCTGGGTGGCACACGGAGGGTCGCGGTGGCTACCCAGAGGCACGCAGGGGGCTCGGGCTGGGCACCAAAAGGCACACGGAGGGCTCTGGGCTGCACCAAACGGCACATCTTGAGCTCCGGGCCGCACCAACGGGCAACCGGAGGGCCCTCGGAAGCACAACAAGAGAAACGGAGGGCCTTGGGAGGCACCGAAAGGCCGTTTGCCAGCCCCTCGGTTGCCCCGTTTGCCCCCACCCCGGTCCCTAGGGGACATGGAAAGGCAAACAGAGACACCTTGAGGAGACAAGAGGAAGAGTCCTCTGGGGAAGATGAACAGCTGAAGGCCAGTCCCAGGCGAGGGCCCTGGGTGGGAACCCAAAGGCTCATCAGCAGGTCTTGAGGCGATGGGAGAACAAATGCACAGAACAAGGCGCACCTACGTACGGGACTCACTTAAGGCACGAGTATAGCTTTACAGAGCTGGAGCAGCCCCTGCAATAGCCCTGCCGCAAAGCTTTCTAAACAAGGCAAAAACGATGGCTACTTTTCTCTTCCCTGTAAAACTGGGTCTTAGCCTGACCGAGGCTGTAGGAGGGAGGAAGGCGGGCGAGGGAAGGCATTGCAGGGAAAAGGCCGGCGTCAATAAATGTAGACGCCAGCAAGCCCTTGGGAGCAAACTCTTTATTCTCTGCCTGGCCGAGCTGCCCACCGCCTCTGTCACCCTGGAGCCATGCACCTCCTCAGGACACCCTCCGCAAGGCTCCCAGCTACCGCCCCTCGGGCTGCACGGGCTCCTCCAGGAAGAGCTTTAAACGCACTGGTCTGCGCCGTGCTCCTGCCTGGGTAGGGGGCTTTGGAGCCGCTGGAGGCATGGGCTGTCTTGCAACCTGCGGGCCCGCGGAGGGGAGGCTGCCTGCGGTGCTCCCTAGCCTGCGTATACGCAGAGTTTCCCACATGGGCATGGAAGATCTTCCTGTGGCTCCGGAGGTGTCATCCCGGCACTTCTGAAGGCCTTCTGTTGTCCGGCCAGCACCTCGCTCAGTGCCTCGGACTAGAGACGGGAGGAGAGTACGTGAGCTCTTCTTTTTAAACTGTCCGGCTTCCTCTGCAGGCGTGACTACTGCAGGCAGGCTGAGAGGTGGCAAGCCCTTCCTTGCTGGAGGCTTCTCTGATTTTTCCTTGGACTTCCTTTTCTCCTCTAACTTCTTCTTCACGGTTTCCACAACATGAAGGACAAGGGTCTCGGCATACTCGATCAATTCTGCATCCAGCTGCTGAACTCTGGAGATGGCCTTTTGGATGCTCTCCTCGGCAATCTCGCAACTCACTCGTGAGACAGCAGCAGCGTTTTGCAGTGGTTGCAACACCGGCAACTTTGCTCTCTTGCTCGCTTCGGGGATCTGCCGTTCCAAGGCTCTGCGTGATCCTTGTCCCTCCGTTGCGCCCTGAAGCTTCAGGATCTCAGAAAACTGACAGTGAAAGTCCTCTTCAACCGGAGAAGCTACGTGGGATGACAGGGTGGAGCTAACACTTTCAACAGCCTCCTTGGTCATTTTGCCAATAGAAGGCTGTGGAGCTGCTCTGTCGGAAGCTGCTAGTTCCACCTCCCTCCGTCTCTCTTCTCCGGATTTGCCCGCTGGGGTGGCTCTTCCGGCAACGAGCCCTGACAGCTTCTGCCTGGCTGCCGGTCCTGGCTCAGCTGCATCAGACGTGCTGGATACCAAATGCTCCCCTAAGCTCTCCAACACGGTCGCCATGATCTCGCGAGCCGCCAGCCTCATTTCCTCCCGGCGATCCACAGCAGAAGTGTCCAAAGGCTCTGCCCCTCTGGTGCTGGCAAACAACCCTCTCCTGACTTCACGGGGAGCCCTCCTTAAGGCGTGGACGGACCGATCCACCGCCTTCACTCGCTCCAGCACTTCCTGGACCACGCTCTCAGCCACCTCTTTAAGCTCCTGGTCCTCTGTCAGCATAGCCGGCAGCAGCGTAGGCTGTATGCTCTTAGGCGCTTCTTCTCTGGCACACTTTGGAGACTAAAATGAGGAGCAGTTGATGAGTGAATGTCTTCCTTCGCCTCGGTTTGCTTTCCTCTTCCTCCTCACAAGGCCCCTGCCCAGGAGAGTCCCTAGCACTCAGGCTTGAAAAACTCTGGTTTCTCTGTAGGCCACCTGGCACAACGGAGGTTTCTGGTCTCGCGCGGCCTCGGGAGCCAAGTGTTGTGGGCGCTTCTCAGAATCGAGCAGGTGCCATTTTGCCTAGAGCAAAGGGCACTCTAGCCCCCCCGGACCTCAGCACGGTGAACCCGGTGGCGCGGGCCTGCAACTGGAAGCCAGTGGCTGCCTGGGTACTGCCGATGGTGGCCAGAGGATGGGCCCCGGGGCACAGCGGGCCCCTGCAGGGGCTGGTACTGCCAATGGGCTCGTTGCCTCCAGCCACAGGAGGCGCTGAGCAGAGTCAAATAGCAGAGGGAAAGCCACGGAAGGTAGTGGACCAGGCTCTTTGCTCCAGTCTCTCCTGCCACTGGTCCCAGCCGCTCGCGGGACACTGCTGCCCTGTATCAGGGGGGCCCGCTTGCCCCTTTTGGAGGCCAAAGGCCAAGAATGGGTGTTTTGAGAGCACAAAAGGAAACGATCCTGTTTCTTGCCGCACCTGGCTGTTGTCTGCCAGCCCAAGGAAAGGCCCTTGCGACACGAGGCAGTCCGAAAGTCCACCGCGGGCTGCCAGCCTCGTGCAAAGTGGGGAAGAAGTCGCGAGTCAAGAACAGAGCCAGGCAGCAGCCTGAAATTGTCCTCTCCCATCATTTGCTCTTTTGCAGCTTGACAGCCGCACTGCCACGGCGGAAGGAGCTTAAGCCTTCACCCGGGCATAGATACCACCCCACACTAGCCGGAAACGCTTCCCAAGAGGCAGTTGCAGGGAGGGAGCCCGCTAATGAGACTTGGGCAACAGCAGGCTCTCCGCTAAGCGAATCAAAGTCCCCCTTGAAGAGAAAACCAGCCCACCAATGGCCAAGCACCGGCACTCTCACGATCAGGCAGCCTGCATCTTTGGATGCAGAAGTCTTTGGATGAACACCAGAGTTGTTCAACCAGACGCCATACCAGCACCATGGACCGTGGGGCCATTTAGTGCAGCTCACGGCTTCGTGCTAAACGTGCGAGTTCATGCGCAGAAGTGGCCACTGAGAGTGCCCAGGCACACTTTGGCGTCAGATGGGGCTAGCGCCTCGTGTCCGAGTGACGCAGGAAAGAAAGCGCCCGCTTCTTGGTCTCCGACAGCCACCCCCAAACGAGGACACGTCGCACAGCACTTAGGCACCACCTCCTCAGCAACCAAGCACCGCTCCCAAGCCCCGAGCGGCTCTGAGTGCGGCAGCACACGCTCCCGAGGCCTGCTGGTACCACGAACGCGCTACCGCACCGCAGAGGCGGCCCCCAGCATCCACCCGGCTCCTACTCACCAGCCTCCCTTCCACAGCACACGTGTCGGAGCTGCTCTGGGTGCCTGCCTGTCTCCTCTTTCCCAGCTGCTGCTGCTGTTGGCACTTGGCCTGCTGGAGGAGGCGGAGCTCTTTTTCAAGAGCCTCCAGTCTTTCGATCCGCTGCTCGATCACCGTGAGATGCCTGTCAAGAGAAACGAAGGCAGCTGAGAAGGAGCCGCTCTCTCCATCTTGCCCAGGCCATTTTCCGCTCAGCCGCTCCCCTCATCCTGCTCCGGCTTGCTTTGCTCCAGTAGTCCCCGCAGCAGATTCCAGCTGCCTGTGCAAGGCTCCAAACACAGGATGCGCCCGCGTGTTTGCAGCCGGCACCGGCTCCTTCCGCCGCCGGGCTTTCTTTGTTTACTGGAACACGAGGCTCCAGGGCTTCTCTCAGGGACCACGGGCCCCCTTCAAGAGCAAGCGTTACTTGGCCTTTTCTTACCTCTGCCGCCTCATCCTCACTCCACCTGGAAAACTCTTTCTCTGCTCCTGCTGCAGCCACTCCCGCAGGCAAGAAACATCAGTCCCTGACGGCACTTTGGAGGCATCCTCTAATTCGGCCAGGTCTTGCCAAAGCTGTTTCTGAAAAGCGACACCAGGTTGTGGCCTGCTGTTGCCTGGACAAGCGCTCACGCCCCTGCGTGCTGAGGCATCCCGCGGGCCCAGGACAGCGCTCTGCTTCAGCCACGCAACGAGGGCAGAAGAGAACGGCTTCCCTCGGGACTCTGCGGGCTTGCACGTGACCTTCCTGCCCATGCCCACCCCTGCACCCTGCGCTAGCTCACCTAGCACCAACGCCTGGCCCAGCAGCAACAGCCCTCAGCTCTTCTGCGCTGACCGCCTCCCCTCCCCAAGAGGCCGCAAGGAAAGCCCCAGCCCTCGGCACCGTGCCGCTGACCCGTCTCCACGAACGCTCCACTTTGCCTACCTTCTCGCGCATGAACATTCTCTCTGCCTCCAGCTTCACCCTGGTCAGATACTGCCTGTACTGATTGAACTCCTTCAGAGTGCAAACCACCTAGGGAGAGGCGAGGGGAGAAATCCCCCAAGAGCTGTCAAGCCAGCCACGTAGACTGCCTTCCCCAAGACAGCCCAAACCCAGCAGGAGGGGACCTGCTCCTCCGCACACCCTGCCCTCACCCCCCCCTCCCCTCCCCTTCCCTCCCCAGTGCCACGGCCCCTGACTCCCCCACCCAGCCAGGACTCAGTGGTGCTCCTCGCCCCGGCACCAGGCCTCGCACCGGCTGCCTCCCCAACACTCAGGCAGCGTGGGGCAGCCTGAGAAGAGCAGCAGTGGCAATTGCCAGAGGGACGCTGGCGCTACTTCTGCCCCCAGGGAAACCAGCCCCACAGCCCCGTGCCCTCCGCCAGCAACAGGCGGCTGCAGCAAGCGCTCTGGCAACCCCGCCTGATGAGGGCTGCTTCTATCAGCCCGACGCCCAAGCCTACTTTGCCGTCGCTCGTGACGTAACCCTCTCTCTTCAGCCTCTGCAGGATGCCCTTGCGATTGTGGTAGGCCTGCAGGTGCGGGTCATGCAGGCTGTTGTATTCCGTGCTCAGCAGGCGGCAGTAAGGATCTCCCAGATTGAAATAACCAGAGGGCTGGTAAAGCTGTAAGAGAGATTTTCCAGAGTATGAAGGAGGCAGGGGAGAGCAGCAAAGAGGTGCCAAGCGGTACTTGTGAAAAGGTAGAGGTAGTTGGAAGAGCAACACTCCTCTCCATCCTTCTGAAGGCACAGAGAGCACCGCAGCCAGGCTGCGGGGCCAGGCTGGACTGCGCTAGGCTCTGATGGGCTGGGCCGGGCGCGGCTGGGCTGGGCGCAGCTGGGCTGGGGGACAAGACAAACCCCACCAGCAAAGTCGGCACCTTAGGCCACAAGGCAAGCAGGAGAAGGTTGGACTCTCCCTCAAGAGTGCCCCGGAGCCTGGCTCCACATTGCTGCATCAGCCAGAAGGGCGCATTGCCCCGGCAACCGCGCACACTGCTGCCTGCTGCAGGCAGGGCCCCGGCCGCATGCTTGCACGGTGCCAGAAACCAGCCCAGAAAACTCACAAGTCCTCCTTGTTGTCTCTGTGCCAGGGAGCCAGGAGCTTCCCTCCACTCCCCAGCACTGCCAGACTGAAGGGCTGCAGCACCCACTGTGGAGCAGGTGGCCACAAGGACTTCTCTGAATGGCGCGGACCCCATAAAAGACGAGAACTTTCCCACCCCTTCCTACTTCCTTTACCTTTTCCCCCAGCTTTGTCCTGCAGAAGACAGGCTTGGAGCCGGCCACCAGAGGGATCTTGACCCCAAGTGGGAGGTCCAGCAGCTCAGTCCCTCCTTCTGCCAGTGGCTGTCTCCTGTTCCCCACCTAGAAAGAGGGAGACACACACGGGCGCTCATGGGCACTACCTCCATAAGCCTCCTGCGCGGCACTTGCCAGAAAGGCTCTCGGAAGACTCCAACAGAGGCGAGCACCAAGAGCGGCCCAGGCAAAAGCTGCTCTCTGCTTCCTCGCCCCCTCCCCATAACTCCCAGCCCTTCCTCAACCCATGTCCGCACCCTTTTGCAGCAACTCCTCACACCTGCTTAGCTGTAAGCCAGGCTGGGCAGAGAGGCAGGACTCCCTGCAAGCTCTCCCCGGCCCGAACACCACCATTCCACCGGATCCCTCCCAGCAGCCCGGGCACGTCCCGAGACCCCAGCATGGCCCAGGCTCCCTGGCTGAGCCCTCTCCATCGGAACGTTGCTCACCTCTCCCCTCTTCCCCAGTGCGCTCAGCGGCACGTCCACCTTTCGGACGCCAGCAGTCAGATGGTGCTCCATGGCTCCTTCCAAGAGCTCTCCTGGAGCTGTGACCCTGCGCTGGCACCTCTCGCTCTAGAGGCACCCAGCTGTGGCCACTAGAGCCGGTCTCCCAGCGAGCGCCTATATACAGCGATCGCACATTGTTGCATCATCAACGCTGCTGTGCCACCCCATTGTTGCATCATCACGTTACCACGCCACTGCACGGTTGCATGGTCATGTTCTCACGCCACTCCCCGGCTGTTGTGTACTCGCCCCAGGGCCCACCTGCAGGCCCATCCGGGCACGGTAGGAGCCCACTCCAGCCACTCTTGAGGGGAGAAGAGGATAAAAGGACTTCCCTGGTGCATAGAGGAAGGCAGAGGGAGGGCTCTGCATTCTGCCAGTTACGTGACTTGTCTTCTTGGGGGGCTGGCGGCCTCCCTTCCCCAGGGGACACTGCACGTCAGAGGGCCAAGGGCTGAGCCTGCGCCACAGCACGGTAGTGAGTTCATAGAATCACAGAATCATGCAATATCCTGAGCTGGAAGGGACCCATAAGGATCATCGAGTCCAACTCCTGGCCCCACACAGGACCAGCCGAATCAGAGCAGATGACCGAGAGCGTTATCCAGGCGCTTCTTGAACTCGGTCAAGCTCAGTGCTGTGACCACTTCCCTGGGGAACCTCTTCCAGTGCCCGACCACCCTCTCAGTGAAGAACCTTTTCCTGACAGCCAACCTAAACCTCCCCTGTCGCAGCTTCATTCCGTTCACCATCTTTGTTGCCCTCCTTCGGACACTCTCCCATACTTTTATGTCCCTTTTGTACTGTGGCGCCCAAAACTGCACGCGGTGCACGAGGTGAGGCCGCACCAGCGCAGTGTCGAGTGGGACAATCACTTCCCTAGACCGCCTAGCAATGCCCGCTTGATGCACCCCAGGATACGGTTGGCCTTCCTGGCAGCCTGGCCACACTCTTGACTCATGTTCAACTTGCTGTCGACCAAGACCCCCAAGTCCCTTTCAGCATGGCTGGTCTCCAGCGTCTCATCGCCCAGTCTGTATGCATAGCCGGGGTTGCCCCTTCCCAGGTGCAGAATCCGGCACTTGCCCTTGTTAAACCTCATGCGGTTGGCGATTGCCCAGTTCTCCAATTTATCCAGAGCCCTCTGCAAGGCCTCTCCACCCTCGACGCAATCGACAGCTCCTCCCAATGTGGTGTCATCTGCAAAATTGCTCACAACACCTTCTAGTCCTACAGCCAAGTCATTTCTGAAAACATTAAAAAGAACTGGCCCTAAAATTGAGCCCTGGGGAACTCCGCTACTGACTGGCCGCCAGCCCGATGTAACGCCGTTTACCATAACTCTTTGGGCCCCACCCGTCGGCCACTTGCTCACCCATCGCACTATGTTTTTGTCAAACTGTATGCTGGACATTTTGTCCAGAAGGATACTGTGAGAGACAGTATCGAAAGCTTCACTGAAATCTAAAAAAATGACATCTCTCCTCTTAGAGAGGGGATTGCTCCCACGGCTCCCCTTTTGGTGAGCCCTGGAACAGGCTGCTTGAACCTACTCACCTGCAGGATTCTGGGCCTCCACCATATACCCGCCTCTGCCCTCCAGGCAGATGGCAGACACGTGGCAGAGCCATCCCCAGGTCGAGACGCCCCTGTCTATCCCAGGAACAGCGAGAACAAGTATTCGTGCAGAGCTTCTTGGTCGAAGGAGAAAAGAGCCCTGCAAAAAAGGAACAGCCTGCTGTTTTGCTCAAGTACGCCCAACCCATCCTGCTCAAATTTGGGACACAAATACTATTCTGCTCCGGTTTAAAGCACGCAGGTACGCGCAAAACAAAAGGAGGGAATGTTAGTGAAGAAAAACCTACCAGGTAAAGATGGCTTCAAAGACACGTGAAGGAGAGTTTAACCAACAGCGGCCTCGCCTGTACGACAGGGTCTGCTCTTAGAAGAAGCCAGACCAAATGGGCTGAAAGCAAAGGCCAACAGGATACGTAAATCGCAAAAACAAATGTCTGGGAGGGCTTAACACTGTATATAAGGAATCCAGAGCGTAACACGGGCTTCTTCTCAGGCTCCCAGCTGAGAGGCTCCTTTATTGCCAACAATACAAGGGGTCTTAGCTAGCACGTAGTTCTGCTGCCTTCTTTCCGCTACCCGTGCACGAACCAGAAGAAAAGGAAATGCAAACAAATCCATTTGGTTGACACCGGCGGCTGCCCAGCCACCTCGGGGCCCACCTGCAGGTCCGTCTGGGCACGCACGTGGGCCACCTGCTCTCCCTGACCCTGCTTTGAGCAGGGGGCCTCCACTAGGTGCTGACCTGCTGCCCCTTCTTCGCCTCCTGCCTCTTCTTCCCAGCTTTGGCCTTCAGAGGGCAGGGCTGGGACTGGGCCGCCTGCGGGCTGCTGCTGCTTCTGCTGCACTGGCTGTGGTAGACCATTTTTAGACCATTTCCCGGTCACGGGCAAAGCAGCCTCCACTCGGGGAATGGCACTGAATTAGATTCTTGGCCCACTGCTCTCAGCATCTCCTTCCTGATTTGCATCTTGAGAAACACAGAGGATAAACAAAGGATGCAGGAAACCCCTCTCCTCCCCTTTCCTCAGGCTCCCCTTCAGCCCAGACACCTCTCTGTCTGGTACCGCCGCCGCCGTGGAGCGCCTCTGGCCAAGAGCGCGCCCCCAACAGTGTCCCCTTCCACGGGCCTCCTCCTGTGTCTTCTTCTGTGGCCCCTCCGGCATCCGTCTCCCCATGCGCGCCCCCCCCCGCCATGAGTCCCCACAGGCCTCCTCCCGCCGCCTGCCCCAGCAGCTCCACACAGGCCGGAGAAGCGGCGCCGCGGGGTCCTCTGATGGGTCGCGGCTCCTGCGCCACGAGCTCCTCTGACCGGCCACAGCTCCGGCACGTAACATCCCTTCCTGAGCCAGCTGTGACTGGCTGTGACTGGCCTGCAGCGGCTCCTAGGCACACCCCCACACACAGCCCCCCAGAACCAAACCGCCAGTTGCGCCCCGTACAGCCCCCAGCTTTCTCCTCTAGACAACAGGTGGGAGGACACTCCAGCCAGTCTTGAGGGGGAAAGATGATAAAAGGAGTTCCCGGGGGCACAGGCAAAAGGCAGCGGGAGGGCTCTGGGTGGCACACGGAGGGTCGCGGTGGCTACCCAGAGGCACGCAGGGGGCTCGGGCTGGGCACCAAAAGGCACACGGAGGGCTCTGGGCTGCACCAAACGGCACATCTTGAGCTCCGGGCCGCACCAACGGGCAACCGGAGGGCCCTCGGAAGCACAACAAGAGAAACGGAGGGCCTTGGGAGGCACCGAAAGGCCGTTTGCCAGCCCCTCGGTTGCCCCGTTTGCCCCCACCCCGGTCCCTAGGGGACATGGAAAGGCAAACAGAGACACCTTGAGGAGACAAGAGGAAGAGTCCTCTGGGGAAGATGAACAGCTGAAGGCCAGTCCCAGGCGAGGGCCCTGGGTGGGAACCCAAAGGCTCATCAGCAGGTCTTGAGGCGATGGGAGAACAAATGCACAGAACAAGGCGCACCTACGTACGGGACTCACTTAAGGCACGAGTATAGCTTTACAGAGCTGGAGCAGCCCCTGCAATAGCCCTGCCGCAAAGCTTTCTAAACAAGGCAAAAACGATGGCTACTTTTCTCTTCCCTGTAAAACTGGGTCTTAGCCTGACCGAGGCTGTAGGAGGGAGGAAGGCGGGCGAGGGAAGGCATTGCAGGGAAAAGGCCGGCGTCAATAAATGTAGACGCCAGCAAGCCCTTGGGAGCAAACTCTTTATTCTCTGCCTGGCCGAGCTGCCCACCGCCTCTGTCACCCTGGAGCCATGCACCTCCTCAGGACACCCTCCGCAAGGCTCCCAGCTACCGCCCCTCGGGCTGCACGGGCTCCTCCAGGAAGAGCTTTAAACGCACTGGTCTGCGCCGTGCTCCTGCCTGGGTAGGGGGCTTTGGAGCCGCTGGAGGCATGGGCTGTCTTGCAACCTGCGGGCCCGCGGAGGGGAGGCTGCCTGCGGTGCTCCCTAGCCTGCGTATACGCAGAGTTTCCCACATGGGCATGGAAGATCTTCCTGTGGCTCCGGAGGTGTCATCCCGGCACTTCTGAAGGCCTTCTGTTGTCCGGCCAGCACCTCGCTCAGTGCCTCGGACTAGAGACGGGAGGAGAGTACGTGAGCTCTTCTTTTTAAACTGTCCGGCTTCCTCTGCAGGCGTGACTACTGCAGGCAGGCTGAGAGGTGGCAAGCCCTTCCTTGCTGGAGGCTTCTCTGATTTTTCCTTGGACTTCCTTTTCTCCTCTAACTTCTTCTTCACGGTTTCCACAACATGAAGGACAAGGGTCTCGGCATACTCGATCAATTCTGCATCCAGCTGCTGAACTCTGGAGATGGCCTTTTGGATGCTCTCCTCGGCAATCTCGCAACTCACTCGTGAGACAGCAGCAGCGTTTTGCAGTGGTTGCAACACCGGCAACTTTGCTCTTTTGCTCGCTTCGGGGATCTGCCGTTCCAAGGCTCTGCGTGATCCTTGTCCCTCCGTTGCGCCCTGAAGCTTCAGGATCTCAGAAAACTGACAGTGAAAGTCCTCTTCAACCGGAGAAGCTACGTGGGATGACAGGGTGGAGCTAACACTTTCAACAGCCTCCTTGGTCATTTTGCCAATAGAAGGCTGTGGAGCTGCTCTGTCGGAAGCTGCTAGTTCCACCTCCCTCCGTCTCTCTTCTCCGGATTTGCCCGCTGGGGTGGCTCTTCCGGCAACGAGCCCTGACAGCTTCTGCCTGGCTGCCGGTCCTGGCTCAGCTGCATCAGACGTGCTGGATACCAAATGCTCCCCTAAGCTCTCCAACACGGTCGCCATGATCTCGCGAGCCGCCAGCCTCATTTCCTCCCGGCGATCCACAGCAGAAGTGTCCAAAGGCTCTGCCCCTCTGGTGCTGGCAAACAACCCTCTCCTGACTTCACGGGGAGCCCTCCTTAAGGCGTGGACGGACCGATCCACCGCCTTCACTCGCTCCAGCACTTCCTGGACCACGCTCTCAGCCACCTCTTTAAGCTCCTGGTCCTCTGTCAGCATAGCCGGCAGCAGCGTAGGCTGTATGCTCTTAGGCGCTTCTTCTCTGGCACACTTTGGAGACTAAAATGAGGAGCAGTTGATGAGTGAATGTCTTCCTTCGCCTCGGTTTGCTTTCCTCTTCCTCCTCACAAGGCCCCTGCCCAGGAGAGTCCCTAGCACTCAGGCTTGAAAAACTCTGGTTTCTCTGTAGGCCACCTGGCACAACGGAGGTTTCTGGTCTCGCGCGGCCTCGGGAGCCAAGTGTTGTGGGCGCTTCTCAGAATCGAGCAGGTGCCATTTTGCCTAGAGCAAAGGGCACTCTAGCCCCCCCGGACCTCAGCACGGTGAACCCGGTGGCGCGGGCCTGCAACTGGAAGCCAGTGGCTGCCTGGGTACTGCCGATGGTGGCCAGAGGATGGGCCCCGGGGCACAGCGGGCCCCTGCAGGGGCTGGTACTGCCAATGGGCTCGTTGCCTCCAGCCACAGGAGGCGCTGAGCAGAGTCAAATAGCAGAGGGAAAGCCACGGAAGGTAGTGGACCAGGCTCTTTGCTCCAGTCTCTCCTGCCACTGGTCCCAGCCGCTCGCGGGACACTGCTGCCCTGTATCAGGGGGGCCCGCTTGCCCCTTTTGGAGGCCAAAGGCCAAGAATGGGTGTTTTGAGAGCACAAAAGGAAACGATCCTGTTTCTTGCCGCACCTGGCTGTTGTCTGCCAGCCCAAGGAAAGGCCCTTGCGACACGAGGCAGTCCGAAAGTCCACCGCGGGCTGCCAGCCTCGTGCAAAGTGGGGAAGAAGTCGCGAGTCAAGAACAGAGCCAGGCAGCAGCCTGAAATTGTCCTCTCCCATCATTTGCTCTTTTGCAGCTTGACAGCCGCACTGCCACGGCGGAAGGAGCTTAAGCCTTCACCCGGGCATAGATACCACCCCACACTAGCCGGAAACGCTTCCCAAGAGGCAGTTGCAGGGAGGGAGCCCGCTAATGAGACTTGGGCAACAGCAGGCTCTCCGCTAAGCGAATCAAAGTCCCCCTTGAAGAGAAAACCAGCCCACCAATGGCCAAGCACCGGCACTCTCACGATCAGGCAGCCTGCATCTTTGGATGCAGAAGTCTTTGGATGAACACCAGAGTTGTTCAACCAGACGCCATACCAGCACCATGGACCGTGGGGCCATTTAGTGCAGCTCACGGCTTCGTGCTAAACGTGCGAGTTCATGCGCAGAAGTGGCCACTGAGAGTGCCCAGGCACACTTTGGCGTCAGATGGGGCTAGCGCCTCGTGTCCGAGTGACGCAGGAAAGAAAGCGCCCGCTTCTTGGTCTCCGACAGCCACCCCCAAACGAGGACACGTCGCACAGCACTTAGGCACCACCTCCTCAGCAACCAAGCACCGCTCCCAAGCCCCGAGCGGCTCTGAGTGCGGCAGCACACGCTCCCGAGGCCTGCTGGTACCACGAACGCGCTACCGCACCGCAGAGGCGGCCCCCAGCATCCACCCGGCTCCTACTCACCAGCCTCCCTTCCACAGCACACGTGTCGGAGCTGCTCTGGGTGCCTGCCTGTCTCCTCTTTCCCAGCTGCTGCTGCTGTTGGCACTTGGCCTGCTGGAGGAGGCGGAGCTCTTTTTCAAGAGCCTCCAGTCTTTCGATCCGCTGCTCGATCACCGTGAGATGCCTGTCAAGAGAAACGAAGGCAGCTGAGAAGGAGCCGCTCTCTCCATCTTGCCCAGGCCATTTTCCGCTCAGCCGCTCCCCTCATCCTGCTCCGGCTTGCTTTGCTCCAGTAGTCCCCGCAGCAGATTCCAGCTGCCTGTGCAAGGCTCCAAACACAGGATGCGCCCGCGTGTTTGCAGCCGGCACCGGCTCCTTCCGCCGCCGGGCTTTCTTTGTTTACTGGAACACGAGGCTCCAGGGCTTCTCTCAGGGACCACGGGCCCCCTTCAAGAGCAAGCGTTACTTGGCCTTTTCTTACCTCTGCCGCCTCATCCTCACTCCACCTGGAAAACTCTTTCTCTGCTCCTGCTGCAGCCACTCCCGCAGGCAAGAAACATCAGTCCCTGACGGCACTTTGGAGGCATCCTCTAATTCGGCCAGGTCTTGCCAAAGCTGTTTCTGAAAAGCGACACCAGGTTGTGGCCTGCTGTTGCCTGGACAAGCGCTCACGCCCCTGCGTGCTGAGGCATCCCGCGGGCCCAGGACAGCGCTCTGCTTCAGCCACGCAACGAGGGCAGAAGAGAACGGCTTCCCTCGGGACTCTGCGGGCTTGCACGTGACCTTCCTGCCCATGCCCACCCCTGCACCCTGCGCTAGCTCACCTAGCACCAACGCCTGGCCCAGCAGCAACAGCCCTCAGCTCTTCTGCGCTGACCGCCTCCCCTCCCCAAGAGGCCGCAAGGAAAGCCCCAGCCCTCGGCACCGTGCCGCTGACCCGTCTCCACGAACGCTCCACTTTGCCTACCTTCTCGCGCATGAACATTCTCTCTGCCTCCAGCTTCACCCTGGTCAGATACTGCCTGTACTGATTGAACTCCTTCAGAGTGCAAACCACCTAGGGAGAGGCGAGGGGAGAAATCCCCCAAGAGCTGTCAAGCCAGCCACGTAGACTGCCTTCCCCAAGACAGCCCAAACCCAGCAGGAGGGGACCTGCTCCTCCGCACACCCTGCCCTCACCCCCCCCCCCCTCCCCTTCCCTCCCCAGTGCCACGGCCCCTGACTCCCCCACCCAGCCAGGACTCAGTGGTGCTCCTCGCCCCGGCACCAGGCCTCGCACCGGCTGCCTCCCCAACACTCAGGCAGCGTGGGGCAGCCTGAGAAGAGCAGCAGTGGCAATTGCCAGAGGGACGCTGGCGCTACTTCTGCCCCCAGGGAAACCAGCCCCACAGCCCCGTGCCCTCCGCCAGCAACAGGCGGCTGCAGCAAGCGCTCTGGCAACCCCGCCTGATGAGGGCTGCTTCTATCAGCCCGACGCCCAAGCCTACTTTGCCGTCGCTCGTGACGTAACCCTCTCTCTTCAGCCTCTGCAGGATGTCCTTGCGATTGTGGTAGGCCTGCAGGTGCGGGTCATGCAGGCTGTTGTATTCCGTGCTCAGCAGGCGGCAGTAAGGATCTCCCAGATTGAAATAACCAGAGGGCTGGTAAAGCTGTAAGAGAGATTTTCCAGAGTATGAAGGAGGCAGGGGAGAGCAGCAAAGAGGTGCCAAGCGGTACTTGTGAAAAGGTAGAGGTAGTTGGAAGAGCAACACTCCTCTCCATCCTTCTGAAGGCACAGAGAGCACCGCAGCCAGGCTGCGGGGCCAGGCTGGACTGCGCTAGGCTCTGATGGGCTGGGCCGGGCGCGGCTGGGCTGGGCGCAGCTGGGCTGGGGGACAAGACAAACCCCACCAGCAAAGTCGGCACCTTAGGCCACAAGGCAAGCAGGAGAAGGTTGGACTCTCCCTCAAGAGTGCCCCGGAGCCTGGCTCCACATTGCTGCATCAGCCAGAAGGGCGCATTGCCCCGGCAACCGCGCACACTGCTGCCTGCTGCAGGCAGGGCCCCGGCCGCATGCTTGCACGGTGCCAGAAACCAGCCCAGAAAACTCACAAGTCCTCCTTGTTGTCTCTGTGCCAGGGAGCCAGGAGCTTCCCTCCACTCCCCAGCACTGCCAGACTGAAGGGCTGCAGCACCCACTGTGGAGCAGGTGGCCACAAGGACTTCTCTGAATGGCGCGGACCCCATAAAAGACGAGAACTTTCCCACCCCTTCCTACTTCCTTTACCTTTTCCCCCAGCTTTGTCCTGCAGAAGACAGGCTTGGAGCCGGCCACCAGAGGGATCTTGACCCCAAGTGGGAGGTCCAGCAGCTCAGTCCCTCCTTCTGCCAGTGGCTGTCTCCTGTTCCCCACCTAGAAAGAGGGAGACACACACGGGCGCTCATGGGCACTACCTCCATAAGCCTCCTGCGCGGCACTTGCCAGAAAGGCTCTCGGAAGACTCCAACAGAGGCGAGCACCAAGAGCGGCCCAGGCAAAAGCTGCTCTCTGCTTCCTCGCCCCCTCCCCATAACTCCCAGCCCTTCCTCAACCCATGTCCGCACCCTTTTGCAGCAACTCCTCACACCTGCTTAGCTGTAAGCCAGGCTGGGCAGAGAGGCAGGACTCCCTGCAAGCTCTCCCCGGCCCGAACACCACCATTCCACCGGATCCCTCCCAGCAGCCCGGGCACGTCCCGAGACCCCAGCATGGCCCAGGCTCCCTGGCTGAGCCCTCTCCATCGGAACGTTGCTCACCTCTCCCCTCTTCCCCAGTGCGCTCAGCGGCACGTCCACCTTTCGGACGCCAGCAGTCAGATGGTGCTCCATGGCTCCTTCCAAGAGCTCTCCTGGAGCTGTGACCCTGCGCTGGCACCTCTCGCTCTAGAGGCACCCAGCTGTGGCCACTAGAGCCGGTCTCCCAGCGAGCGCCTATATACAGCGATCGCACATTGTTGCATCATCAACGCTGCTGTGCCACCCCATTGTTGCATCATCACGTTACCACGCCACTGCACGGTTGCATGGTCATGTTCTCACGCCACTCCCCGGCTGTTGTGTACTCGCCCCAGGGCCCACCTGCAGGCCCATCCGGGCACGGTAGGAGCCCACTCCAGCCACTCTTGAGGGGAGAAGAGGATAAAAGGACTTCCCTGGTGCATAGAGGAAGGCAGAGGGAGGGCTCTGCATTCTGCCAGTTACGTGACTTGTCTTCTTGGGGGGCTGGCGGCCTCCCTTCCCCAGGGGACACTGCACGTCAGAGGGCCAAGGGCTGAGCCTGCGCCACAGCACGGTAGTGAGTTCATAGAATCACAGAATCATGCAATATCCTGAGCTGGAAGGGACCCATAAGGATCATCGAGTCCAACTCCTGGCCCCACACAGGACCAGCCGAATCAGAGCAGATGACCGAGAGCGTTATCCAGGCGCTTCTTGAACTCGGTCAAGCTCAGTGCTGTGACCACTTCCCTGGGGAACCTCTTCCAGTGCCCGACCACCCTCTCAGTGAAGAACCTTTTCCTGACAGCCAACCTAAACCTCCCCTGTCGCAGCTTCATTCCGTTCACCATCTTTGTTGCCCTCCTTCGGACACTCTCCCATACTTTTATGTCCCTTTTGTACTGTGGCGCCCAAAACTGCACGCGGTGCACGAGGTGAGGCCGCACCAGCGCAGTGTCGAGTGGGACAATCACTTCCCTAGACCGCCTAGCAATGCCCGCTTGATGCACCCCAGGATACGGTTGGCCTTCCTGGCAGCCTGGCCACACTCTTGACTCATGTTCAACTTGCTGTCGACCAAGACCCCCAAGTCCCTTTCAGCATGGCTGGTCTCCAGCGTCTCATCGCCCAGTCTGTATGCATAGCCGGGGTTGCCCCTTCCCAGGTGCAGAATCCGGCACTTGCCCTTGTTAAACCTCATGCGGTTGGCGATTGCCCAGTTCTCCAATTTATCCAGAGCCCTCTGCAAGGCCTCTCCACCCTCGACGCAATCGACAGCTCCTCCCAATGTGGTGTCATCTGCAAAATTGCTCACAACACCTTCTAGTCCTACAGCCAAGTCATTTCTGAAAACATTAAAAAGAACTGGCCCTAAAATTGAGCCCTGGGGAACTCCGCTACTGACTGGCCGCCAGCCCGATGTAACGCCGTTTACCATAACTCTTTGGGCCCCACCCGTCGGCCACTTGCTCACCCATCGCACTATGTTTTTGTCAAACTGTATGCTGGACATTTTGTCCAGAAGGATACTGTGAGAGACAGTATCGAAAGCTTCACTGAAATCTAAAAAAATGACATCTCTCCTCTTAGAGAGGGGATTGCTCCCACGGCTCCCCTTTTGGTGAGCCCTGGAACAGGCTGCTTGAACCTACTCACCTGCAGGATTCTGGGCCTCCACCATATACCCGCCTCTGCCCTCCAGGCAGATGGCAGACACGTGGCAGAGCCATCCCCAGGTCGAGACGCCCCTGTCTATCCCAGGAACAGCGAGAACAAGTATTCGTGCAGAGCTTCTTGGTCGAAGGAGAAAAGAGCCCTGCAAAAAAGGAACAGCCTGCTGTTTTGCTCAAGTACGCCCAACCCATCCTGCTCAAATTTGGGACACAAATACTATTCTGCTCCGGTTTAAAGCACGCAGGTACGCGCAAAACAAAAGGAGGGAATGTTAGTGAAGAAAAACCTACCAGGTAAAGATGGCTTCAAAGACACGTGAAGGAGAGTTTAACCAACAGCGGCCTCGCCTGTACGACAGGGTCTGCTCTTAGAAGAAGCCAGACCAAATGGGCTGAAAGCAAAGGCCAACAGGATACGTAAATCGCAAAAACAAATGTCTGGGAGGGCTTAACACTGTATATAAGGAATCCAGAGCGTAACACGGGCTTCTTCTCAGGCTCCCAGCTGAGAGGCTCCTTTATTGCCAACAATACAAGGGGTCTTAGCTAGCACGTAGTTCTGCTGCCTTCTTTCCGCTACCCGTGCACGAACCAGAAGAAAAGGAAATGCAAACAAATCCATTTGGTTGACACCGGCGGCTGCCCAGCCACCTCGGGGCCCACCTGCAGGTCCGTCTGGGCACGCACGTGGGCCACCTGCTCTCCCTGACCCTGCTTTGAGCAGGGGGCCTCCACTAGGTGCTGACCTGCTGCCCCTTCTTCGCCTCCTGCCTCTTCTTCCCAGCTTTGGCCTTCAGAGGGCAGGGCTGGGACTGGGCCGCCTGCGGGCTGCTGCTGCTTCTGCTGCACTGGCTGTGGTAGACCATTTTTAGACCATTTCCCGGTCACGGGCAAAGCAGCCTCCACTCGGGGAATGGCACTGAATTAGATTCTTGGCCCACTGCTCTCAGCATCTCCTTCCTGATTTGCATCTTGAGAAACACAGAGGATAAACAAAGGATGCAGGAAACCCCTCTCCTCCCCTTTCCTCAGGCTCCCCTTCAGCCCAGACACCTCTCTGTCTGGTACCGCCGCCGCCGTGGAGCGCCTCTGGCCAAGAGCGCGCCCCCAACAGTGTCCCCTTCCACGGGCCTCCTCCTGTGTCTTCTTCTGTGGCCCCTCCGGCATCCGTCTCCCCATGCGCGCCCCCCCCGCCATGAGTCCCCACAGGCCTCCTCCCGCCGCCTGCCCCAGCAGCTCCACACAGGCCGGAGAAGCGGCGCCGCGGGGTCCTCTGATGGGTCGCGGCTCCTGCGCCACGAGCTCCTCTGACCGGCCACAGCTCCGGCACGTAACATCCCTTCCTGAGCCAGCTGTGACTGGCTGTGACTGGCCTGCAGCGGCTCCTAGGCACACCCCCACACACAGCCCCCCAGAACCAAACCGCCAGTTGCGCCCCGTACAGCCCCCAGCTTTCTCCTCTAGACAACAGGTGGGAGGACACTCCAGCCAGTCTTGAGGGGGAAAGATGATAAAAGGAGTTCCCGGGGGCACAGGCAAAAGGCAGCGGGAGGGCTCTGGGTGGCACACGGAGGGTCGCGGTGGCTACCCAGAGGCACGCAGGGGGCTCGGGCTGGGCACCAAAAGGCACACGGAGGGCTCTGGGCTGCACCAAACGGCACATCTTGAGCTCCGGGCCGCACCAACGGGCAACCGGAGGGCCCTCGGAAGCACAACAAGAGAAACGGAGGGCCTTGGGAGGCACCGAAAGGCCGTTTGCCAGCCCCTCGGTTGCCCCGTTTGCCCCCACCCCGGTCCCTAGGGGACATGGAAAGGCAAACAGAGACACCTTGAGGAGACAAGAGGAAGAGTCCTCTGGGGAAGATGAACAGCTGAAGGCCAGTCCCAGGCGAGGGCCCTGGGTGGGAACCCAAAGGCTCATCAGCAGGTCTTGAGGCGATGGGAGAACAAATGCACAGAACAAGGCGCACCTACGTACGGGACTCACTTAAGGCACGAGTATAGCTTTACAGAGCTGGAGCAGCCCCTGCAATAGCCCTGCCGCAAAGCTTTCTAAACAAGGCAAAAACGATGGCTACTTTTCTCTTCCCTGTAAAACTGGGTCTTAGCCTGACCGAGGCTGTAGGAGGGAGGAAGGCGGGCGAGGGAAGGCATTGCAGGGAAAAGGCCGGCGTCAATAAATGTAGACGCCAGCAAGCCCTTGGGAGCAAACTCTTTATTCTCTGCCTGGCCGAGCTGCCCACCGCCTCTGTCACCCTGGAGCCATGCACCTCCTCAGGACACCCTCCGCAAGGCTCCCAGCTACCGCCCCTCGGGCTGCACGGGCTCCTCCAGGAAGAGCTTTAAACGCACTGGTCTGCGCCGTGCTCCTGCCTGGGTAGGGGGCTTTGGAGCCGCTGGAGGCATGGGCTGTCTTGCAACCTGCGGGCCCGCGGAGGGGAGGCTGCCTGCGGTGCTCCCTAGCCTGCGTATACGCAGAGTTTCCCACATGGGCATGGAAGATCTTCCTGTGGCTCCGGAGGTGTCATCCCGGCACTTCTGAAGGCCTTCTGTTGTCCGGCCAGCACCTCGCTCAGTGCCTCGGACTAGAGACGGGAGGAGAGTACGTGAGCTCTTCTTTTTAAACTGTCCGGCTTCCTCTGCAGGCGTGACTACTGCAGGCAGGCTGAGAGGTGGCAAGCCCTTCCTTGCTGGAGGCTTCTCTGATTTTTCCTTGGACTTCCTTTTCTCCTCTAACTTCTTCTTCACGGTTTCCACAACATGAAGGACAAGGGTCTCGGCATACTCGATCAATTCTGCATCCAGCTGCTGAACTCTGGAGATGGCCTTTTGGATGCTCTCCTCGGCAATCTCGCAACTCACTCGTGAGACAGCAGCAGCGTTTTGCAGTGGTTGCAACACCGGCAACTTTGCTCTCTTGCTCGCTTCGGGGATCTGCCGTTCCAAGGCTCTGCGTGATCCTTGTCCCTCCGTTGCGCCCTGAAGCTTCAGGATCTCAGAAAACTGACAGTGAAAGTCCTCTTCAACCGGAGAAGCTACGTGGGATGACAGGGTGGAGCTAACACTTTCAACAGCCTCCTTGGTCATTTTGCCAATAGAAGGCTGTGGAGCTGCTCTGTCGGAAGCTGCTAGTTCCACCTCCCTCCGTCTCTCTTCTCCGGATTTGCCCGCTGGGGTGGCTCTTCCGGCAACGAGCCCTGACAGCTTCTGCCTGGCTGCCGGTCCTGGCTCAGCTGCATCAGACGTGCTGGATACCAAATGCTCCCCTAAGCTCTCCAACACGGTCGCCATGATCTCGCGAGCCGCCAGCCTCATTTCCTCCCGGCGATCCACAGCAGAAGTGTCCAAAGGCTCTGCCCCTCTGGTGCTGGCAAACAACCCTCTCCTGACTTCACGGGGAGCCCTCCTTAAGGCGTGGACGGACCGATCCACCGCCTTCACTCGCTCCAGCACTTCCTGGACCACGCTCTCAGCCACCTCTTTAAGCTCCTGGTCCTCTGTCAGCATAGCCGGCAGCAGCGTAGGCTGTATGCTCTTAGGCGCTTCTTCTCTGGCACACTTTGGAGACTAAAATGAGGAGCAGTTGATGAGTGAATGTCTTCCTTCGCCTCGGTTTGCTTTCCTCTTCCTCCTCACAAGGCCCCTGCCCAGGAGAGTCCCTAGCACTCAGGCTTGAAAAACTCTGGTTTCTCTGTAGGCCACCTGGCACAACGGAGGTTTCTGGTCTCGCGCGGCCTCGGGAGCCAAGTGTTGTGGGCGCTTCTCAGAATCGAGCAGGTGCCATTTTGCCTAGAGCAAAGGGCACTCTAGCCCCCCCGGACCTCAGCACGGTGAACCCGGTGGCGCGGGCCTGCAACTGGAAGCCAGTGGCTGCCTGGGTACTGCCGATGGTGGCCAGAGGATGGGCCCCGGGGCACAGCGGGCCCCTGCAGGGGCTGGTACTGCCAATGGGCTCGTTGCCTCCAGCCACAGGAGGCGCTGAGCAGAGTCAAATAGCAGAGGGAAAGCCACGGAAGGTAGTGGACCAGGCTCTTTGCTCCAGTCTCTCCTGCCACTGGTCCCAGCCGCTCGCGGGACACTGCTGCCCTGTATCAGGGGGGCCCGCTTGCCCCTTTTGGAGGCCAAAGGCCAAGAATGGGTGTTTTGAGAGCACAAAAGGAAACGATCCTGTTTCTTGCCGCACCTGGCTGTTGTCTGCCAGCCCAAGGAAAGGCCCTTGCGACACGAGGCAGTCCGAAAGTCCACCGCGGGCTGCCAGCCTCGTGCAAAGTGGGGAAGAAGTCGCGAGTCAAGAACAGAGCCAGGCAGCAGCCTGAAATTGTCCTCTCCCATCATTTGCTCTTTTGCAGCTTGACAGCCGCACTGCCACGGCGGAAGGAGCTTAAGCCTTCACCCGGGCATAGATACCACCCCACACTAGCCGGAAACGCTTCCCAAGAGGCAGTTGCAGGGAGGGAGCCCGCTAATGAGACTTGGGCAACAGCAGGCTCTCCGCTAAGCGAATCAAAGTCCCCCTTGAAGAGAAAACCAGCCCACCAATGGCCAAGCACCGGCACTCTCACGATCAGGCAGCCTGCATCTTTGGATGCAGAAGTCTTTGGATGAACACCAGAGTTGTTCAACCAGACGCCATACCAGCACCATGGACCGTGGGGCCATTTAGTGCAGCTCACGGCTTCGTGCTAAACGTGCGAGTTCATGCGCAGAAGTGGCCACTGAGAGTGCCCAGGCACACTTTGGCGTCAGATGGGGCTAGCGCCTCGTGTCCGAGTGACGCAGGAAAGAAAGCGCCCGCTTCTTGGTCTCCGACAGCCACCCCCAAACGAGGACACGTCGCACAGCACTTAGGCACCACCTCCTCAGCAACCAAGCACCGCTCCCAAGCCCCGAGCGGCTCTGAGTGCGGCAGCACACGCTCCCGAGGCCTGCTGGTACCACGAACGCGCTACCGCACCGCAGAGGCGGCCCCCAGCATCCACCCGGCTCCTACTCACCAGCCTCCCTTCCACAGCACACGTGTCGGAGCTGCTCTGGGTGCCTGCCTGTCTCCTCTTTCCCAGCTGCTGCTGCTGTTGGCACTTGGCCTGCTGGAGGAGGCGGAGCTCTTTTTCAAGAGCCTCCAGTCTTTCGATCCGCTGCTCGATCACCGTGAGATGCCTGTCAAGAGAAACGAAGGCAGCTGAGAAGGAGCCGCTCTCTCCATCTTGCCCAGGCCATTTTCCGCTCAGCCGCTCCCCTCATCCTGCTCCGGCTTGCTTTGCTCCAGTAGTCCCCGCAGCAGATTCCAGCTGCCTGTGCAAGGCTCCAAACACAGGATGCGCCCGCGTGTTTGCAGCCGGCACCGGCTCCTTCCGCCGCCGGGCTTTCTTTGTTTACTGGAACACGAGGCTCCAGGGCTTCTCTCAGGGACCACGGGCCCCCTTCAAGAGCAAGCGTTACTTGGCCTTTTCTTACCTCTGCCGCCTCATCCTCACTCCACCTGGAAAACTCTTTCTCTGCTCCTGCTGCAGCCACTCCCGCAGGCAAGAAACATCAGTCCCTGACGGCACTTTGGAGGCATCCTCTAATTCGGCCAGGTCTTGCCAAAGCTGTTTCTGAAAAGCGACACCAGGTTGTGGCCTGCTGTTGCCTGGACAAGCGCTCACGCCCCTGCGTGCTGAGGCATCCCGCGGGCCCAGGACAGCGCTCTGCTTCAGCCACGCAACGAGGGCAGAAGAGAACGGCTTCCCTCGGGACTCTGCGGGCTTGCACGTGACCTTCCTGCCCATGCCCACCCCTGCACCCTGCGCTAGCTCACCTAGCACCAACGCCTGGCCCAGCAGCAACAGCCCTCAGCTCTTCTGCGCTGACCGCCTCCCCTCCCCAAGAGGCCGCAAGGAAAGCCCCAGCCCTCGGCACCGTGCCGCTGACCCGTCTCCACGAACGCTCCACTTTGCCTACCTTCTCGCGCATGAACATTCTCTCTGCCTCCAGCTTCACCCTGGTCAGATACTGCCTGTACTGATTGAACTCCTTCAGAGTGCAAACCACCTAGGGAGAGGCGAGGGGAGAAATCCCCCAAGAGCTGTCAAGCCAGCCACGTAGACTGCCTTCCCCAAGACAGCCCAAACCCAGCAGGAGGGGACCTGCTCCTCCGCACACCCTGCCCTCACCCCCCCTCCCCTCCCCTTCCCTCCCCAGTGCCACGGCCCCTGACTCCCCCACCCAGCCAGGACTCAGTGGTGCTCCTCGCCCCGGCACCAGGCCTCGCACCGGCTGCCTCCCCAACACTCAGGCAGCGTGGGGCAGCCTGAGAAGAGCAGCAGTGGCAATTGCCAGAGGGACGCTGGCGCTACTTCTGCCCCCAGGGAAACCAGCCCCACAGCCCCGTGCCCTCCGCCAGCAACAGGCGGCTGCAGCAAGCGCTCTGGCAACCCCGCCTGATGAGGGCTGCTTCTATCAGCCCGACGCCCAAGCCTACTTTGCCGTCGCTCGTGACGTAACCCTCTCTCTTCAGCCTCTGCAGGATGCCCTTGCGATTGTGGTAGGCCTGCAGGTGCGGGTCATGCAGGCTGTTGTATTCCGTGCTCAGCAGGCGGCAGTAAGGATCTCCCAGATTGAAATAACCAGAGGGCTGGTAAAGCTGTAAGAGAGATTTTCCAGAGTATGAAGGAGGCAGGGGAGAGCAGCAAAGAGGTGCCAAGCGGTACTTGTGAAAAGGTAGAGGTAGTTGGAAGAGCAACACTCCTCTCCATCCTTCTGAAGGCACAGAGAGCACCGCAGCCAGGCTGCGGGGCCAGGCTGGACTGCGCTAGGCTCTGATGGGCTGGGCCGGGCGCGGCTGGGCTGGGCGCAGCTGGGCTGGGGGACAAGACAAACCCCACCAGCAAAGTCGGCACCTTAGGCCACAAGGCAAGCAGGAGAAGGTTGGACTCTCCCTCAAGAGTGCCCCGGAGCCTGGCTCCACATTGCTGCATCAGCCAGAAGGGCGCATTGCCCCGGCAACCGCGCACACTGCTGCCTGCTGCAGGCAGGGCCCCGGCCGCATGCTTGCACGGTGCCAGAAACCAGCCCAGAAAACTCACAAGTCCTCCTTGTTGTCTCTGTGCCAGGGAGCCAGGAGCTTCCCTCCACTCCCCAGCACTGCCAGACTGAAGGGCTGCAGCACCCACTGTGGAGCAGGTGGCCACAAGGACTTCTCTGAATGGCGCGGACCCCATAAAAGACGAGAACTTTCCCACCCCTTCCTACTTCCTTTACCTTTTCCCCCAGCTTTGTCCTGCAGAAGACAGGCTTGGAGCCGGCCACCAGAGGGATCTTGACCCCAAGTGGGAGGTCCAGCAGCTCAGTCCCTCCTTCTGCCAGTGGCTGTCTCCTGTTCCCCACCTAGAAAGAGGGAGACACACACGGGCGCTCATGGGCACTACCTCCATAAGCCTCCTGCGCGGCACTTGCCAGAAAGGCTCTCGGAAGACTCCAACAGAGGCGAGCACCAAGAGCGGCCCAGGCAAAAGCTGCTCTCTGCTTCCTCGCCCCCTCCCCATAACTCCCAGCCCTTCCTCAACCCATGTCCGCACCCTTTTGCAGCAACTCCTCACACCTGCTTAGCTGTAAGCCAGGCTGGGCAGAGAGGCAGGACTCCCTGCAAGCTCTCCCCGGCCCGAACACCACCATTCCACCGGATCCCTCCCAGCAGCCCGGGCACGTCCCGAGACCCCAGCATGGCCCAGGCTCCCTGGCTGAGCCCTCTCCATCGGAACGTTGCTCACCTCTCCCCTCTTCCCCAGTGCGCTCAGCGGCACGTCCACCTTTCGGACGCCAGCAGTCAGATGGTGCTCCATGGCTCCTTCCAAGAGCTCTCCTGGAGCTGTGACCCTGCGCTGGCACCTCTCGCTCTAGAGGCACCCAGCTGTGGCCACTAGAGCCGGTCTCCCAGCGAGCGCCTATATACAGCGATCGCACATTGTTGCATCATCAACGCTGCTGTGCCACCCCATTGTTGCATCATCACGTTACCACGCCACTGCACGGTTGCATGGTCATGTTCTCACGCCACTCCCCGGCTGTTGTGTACTCGCCCCAGGGCCCACCTGCAGGCCCATCCGGGCACGGTAGGAGCCCACTCCAGCCACTCTTGAGGGGAGAAGAGGATAAAAGGACTTCCCTGGTGCATAGAGGAAGGCAGAGGGAGGGCTCTGCATTCTGCCAGTTACGTGACTTGTCTTCTTGGGGGGCTGGCGGCCTCCCTTCCCCAGGGGACACTGCACGTCAGAGGGCCAAGGGCTGAGCCTGCGCCACAGCACGGTAGTGAGTTCATAGAATCACAGAATCATGCAATATCCTGAGCTGGAAGGGACCCATAAGGATCATCGAGTCCAACTCCTGGCCCCACACAGGACCAGCCGAATCAGAGCAGATGACCGAGAGCGTTATCCAGGCGCTTCTTGAACTCGGTCAAGCTCAGTGCTGTGACCACTTCCCTGGGGAACCTCTTCCAGTGCCCGACCACCCTCTCAGTGAAGAACCTTTTCCTGACAGCCAACCTAAACCTCCCCTGTCGCAGCTTCATTCCGTTCACCATCTTTGTTGCCCTCCTTCGGACACTCTCCCATACTTTTATGTCCCTTTTGTACTGTGGCGCCCAAAACTGCACGCGGTGCACGAGGTGAGGCCGCACCAGCGCAGTGTCGAGTGGGACAATCACTTCCCTAGACCGCCTAGCAATGCCCGCTTGATGCACCCCAGGATACGGTTGGCCTTCCTGGCAGCCTGGCCACACTCTTGACTCATGTTCAACTTGCTGTCGACCAAGACCCCCAAGTCCCTTTCAGCATGGCTGGTCTCCAGCGTCTCATCGCCCAGTCTGTATGCATAGCCGGGGTTGCCCCTTCCCAGGTGCAGAATCCGGCACTTGCCCTTGTTAAACCTCATGCGGTTGGCGATTGCCCAGTTCTCCAATTTATCCAGAGCCCTCTGCAAGGCCTCTCCACCCTCGACGCAATCGACAGCTCCTCCCAATGTGGTGTCATCTGCAAAATTGCTCACAACACCTTCTAGTCCTACAGCCAAGTCATTTCTGAAAACATTAAAAAGAACTGGCCCTAAAATTGAGCCCTGGGGAACTCCGCTACTGACTGGCCGCCAGCCCGATGTAACGCCGTTTACCATAACTCTTTGGGCCCCACCCGTCGGCCACTTGCTCACCCATCGCACTATGTTTTTGTCAAACTGTATGCTGGACATTTTGTCCAGAAGGATACTGTGAGAGACAGTATCGAAAGCTTCACTGAAATCTAAAAAAATGACATCTCTCCTCTTAGAGAGGGGATTGCTCCCACGGCTCCCCTTTTGGTGAGCCCTGGAACAGGCTGCTTGAACCTACTCACCTGCAGGATTCTGGGCCTCCACCATATACCCGCCTCTGCCCTCCAGGCAGATGGCAGACACGTGGCAGAGCCATCCCCAGGTCGAGACGCCCCTGTCTATCCCAGGAACAGCGAGAACAAGTATTCGTGCAGAGCTTCTTGGTCGAAGGAGAAAAGAGCCCTGCAAAAAAGGAACAGCCTGCTGTTTTGCTCAAGTACGCCCAACCCATCCTGCTCAAATTTGGGACACAAATACTATTCTGCTCCGGTTTAAAGCACGCAGGTACGCGCAAAACAAAAGGAGGGAATGTTAGTGAAGAAAAACCTACCAGGTAAAGATGGCTTCAAAGACACGTGAAGGAGAGTTTAACCAACAGCGGCCTCGCCTGTACGACAGGGTCTGCTCTTAGAAGAAGCCAGACCAAATGGGCTGAAAGCAAAGGCCAACAGGATACGTAAATCGCAAAAACAAATGTCTGGGAGGGCTTAACACTGTATATAAGGAATCCAGAGCGTAACACGGGCTTCTTCTCAGGCTCCCAGCTGAGAGGCTCCTTTATTGCCAACAATACAAGGGGTCTTAGCTAGCACGTAGTTCTGCTGCCTTCTTTCCGCTACCCGTGCACGAACCAGAAGAAAAGGAAATGCAAACAAATCCATTTGGTTGACACCGGTGGCTGCCCAGCCACCTCGGGGCCCACCTGCAGGTCCGTCTGGGCACGCACGTGGGCCACCTGCTCTCCCTGACCCTGCTTTGAGCAGGGGGCCTCCACTAGGTGCTGACCTGCTGCCCCTTCTTCGCCTCCTGCCTCTTCTTCCCAGCTTTGGCCTTCAGAGGGCAGGGCTGGGACTGGGCCGCCTGCGGGCTGCTGCTGCTTCTGCTGCACTGGCTGTGGTAGACCATTTTTAGACCATTTCCCGGTCACGGGCAAAGCAGCCTCCACTCGGGGAATGGCACTGAATTAGATTCTTGGCCCACTGCTCTCAGCATCTCCTTCCTGATTTGCATCTTGAGAAACACAGAGGATAAACAAAGGATGCAGGAAACCCCTCTCCTCCCCTTTCCTCAGGCTCCCCTTCAGCCCAGACACCTGGATACCTAAAGGAGCCTGCAGCTCCAGGCTTAGTAGGGCTGTGAATGGGGCCATGGTAGAGGTTTCAGCAAAGCATAACCATTCGGGGCTGGGAGGTTTCGCCTGGGAGCAGGCCCCGGACGTTTTCAATTGTGACGGCCGGAGACGGGCGAAGGGCAGCGAGCCGCTCCGTCGCATGTCGCAGTTTTTGGATGCCTAAAGGAGCCTGCAGCTCCAGGGTTAGTAGGGCTCTGAATGGGTTGGAGAGGGAACCTTTGTCTAATGAACTATTTTCTATTGCTTGTATTGCTGTTGCTGACCAAAGGCGAAATCTTCACAGCTGTGTGCTGGGGGTTGGTGGCACAGGTGGTAGAGATGAAGATGGGCTGGGCATAGTGTTTAAAACAGCTGTAGATTGCCAAGGGGTGGGGCAGTTTTTAAGAAAGTAATACTTCTCGGGGCTGTCTTTTTTCTTCCAGGAGCAGAGCTGGTCATTTTTCAGTGTTGAAGCTCGAAGTCGATAGCTGAGAGAGAAATGGTGAGTAGCTCTTCGGGCTTACTTTTGTGCCTACACCACTCTGCAGCCTCCGGGTTTCTCGGGAAGTTAAGCGTCGGAGCTGGGCCCGGACGTTTGCAGTTTTGAGACTTGAATCTGGAAAATGGCTAGAGAGTTGCTAAGACGCATGTTGGAGTTTTTGGATGCCTAAAGGAGCGTGGAGCTCCAGGGTTAGTAGGGCTGTGAATGGGGCCATGGTAGAGGTTTCAGGAAAGACACAGCATTCGCAGCTGGCAGGTTTTGCCTGGGAGCAGGATCTGGACGTTTCCAGTTTTGAGGCTTGAATCTGGAAAATGGCTAGAGAGCTGCTAAGACGCATGTCGGAGTTTTTGGATGCCTAAAGGAGCCTGCAGGTCCAGGGTTAGTAGGGCTGTGAATGGGGCCATGGTAGAGGTTTCAGGAAAGACACAGCATTCGGAGATGGCAGGTTTCGCCTGGGCGCAGGGCCCGGATGTTTGCAGTTTTGATGGCTGAATGCGGGCGACGAAGAACGAACCGCTCCATCGCATGTCGGAGTTTTTGGATGGCTAAAGGAGCGTGGAGCTCCAGGGTTAGTAGGACTGTGAATGGGGCCATGGTAGAGGTTTCAGGAAAGACACAGCATTCGGAGATGGCAGGTGTCGCCTGGGAGCAGGATCCGGACGTTTGCAGTTTTGAGGCTTGAATCTGGAAAATGGCTAGAGAGCTGCTAAGACGCATGTCGGAGTTTTTGGATGCCGAAAGGAGCGTGGAGCTCCAGGGTTAGTAGGGCTGTGAATGGGGCCATGGTAGAAGTTTCAGGAAAGACACAGCATTCGGAGCTGACAGGTTTCGCCTGGGAGCAGGATCCGGACGTTTGTAGTTGTGAGGCTTGAATCTCGAAAATGGCTAGAGTCGCTCCATCGCATGTCGGAGTTTTTGGATGCCTAAAGGAGCGTGGAGCTCCAGGGTTAGTAGGGCTGTGAATGGGGCCATGGTAGAGGTTTCAGGAAAGACACAGCGTTCAGGGCTGGCAGGTTTCGCCTGGGCGCAGGGCCCGGACGTTTGCAGTTTTGAGGCTTGAATCTGGAAAATGGCTAGAGAGCTGCTAAGACGCATGTCGGAGTTTTTGGATGCCTAAAGGAGCCTGCAGGTCCAGGGTTAGTAGGGCTATGAATGGGGCCATGGTAGAGGTTTCAGGAAAGACACAGCATTCGGGGCTGGGAGGTTTCGCCTGGGCACAGGGCCCGGACGTTTGCAGTTTTGACGGCTGAAGGCGGGCGACGAAGAACGAGCCGCTCCATCGCATGTCGGAGTTTTTGGATGCCTGAAGGAGCGTGCAGCTCCAGGGTTAGTAGTGCTGTGAATGGGGCCATGGTAGAGGTTTCAGGAAAGCCACAGCATTCGGGGCTGACAGGTTTTGCCTGGGAGCAGGATCCGGACGTTTGCAGTTTTGAGGCTTGAATCTGGAAAATGGCTAGAGAGCTGCTAAGACGCATGTCGGAGTTTTTGGATACCTAAAGGAGCCTGCAGCTCCACGGTTAGTAGGGCTGTGAATGGGGCCATGGTAGAGGTTTCAGGAAAGACACAGCATTCGGGGCTGGCAGGTTTCTCCTGGGAGCAGGATCCGGACGTTTTCAGTTTTGAGGCCTGAATCTCGAAAATGGCTAGAGAGTCGCTCCATCGCATGTCGGAGTTTTTGGATGCCTAAAGGAGCCTGCAGCTCCGGGGTTAGTAGGGCTGTGAATGGGGCCATGGTAGAGGTTTCAGGAAAGACACAGCATTCGCAGCTGGCAGGTTTTGCCTGGGAGCAGGATCCGGACGTTCACAGTTTTGAGGCTTGAGTCTCGAAAATGGCTAGAGAGCTGCTAAGACGCATGTCGGAGTTTTTGGATGCCTAAAGGAGCCTGCAGGTCCAGGGTTAGTAGGGCTATGAATGGGGCCATGGTAGAGGTTTCAGGAAAGACACAGCATTCGGAGATGGCAGGTGTCGCCTGGGAGCAGGATCTGGACGTTTGCAGTTCTGAAGCTTGAATCTGGAAAATGGCTAGAGAGCTGCTAAGACGCATGTCGGAGTTTTTGGATGCCTAAAGGAGCCTGCAGGTCCAGGGTTAGTAGGACTGTGAATGGGGCCATGGTAGAGGTTTCAGGAAAGACACAGCATTCGGAGATGGCAGGTTTCGCCTGGGCGCAGGGCCCGGATGTTTGCAGTTTTGATGGCTGAAGGCGGGCGACGAAGAACGAGCCGCTCCATCGCATGTCGGAGTTTTTGGATGCCTGAAGGAGCGTGCAGCTCCAGGGTTAGTAGGACTGTGAATGGGGCCATGGTAGAGGTTTCAGGAAAGACACAGCATTCGGGGCTGACAGGTTTTGCCTGGGAGCAGGATCCGGACGTTTGCAGTTTTGAGGCTTGAATCTGGAAAATGGCTAGAGAGCTGCTAAGATGCATGTCGGAGTTTTTGGATGCCTAAAGGAGCCTGCAGCTCCGGGGTTAGTAGGGCTATGAATGGGGCCATGGTAGAGGTTTCAGGAAAGACACAGCATTCGGGGCTGGCAGGTTTCACCTGGGAGCAGGATCCGGACGTTTGCAGTTTTGAGGCTTGAATCTGGAAAATGGCTAGAGAGCTGTTAAGACGCATGTCGGAGTTTTTGGATGCCTAAAGGAGTGTGCAGCTCTAGGGTTAGTAGGCCTGTGAATGGGGCCATGGTAGAGGTTTCAGGAAAGACACAGCATTCGGAGCTGGCAGGTTTCGCCTGGGAGCAGGATCCGGACGTTTGCAGTTTTGAGGCTTGAATCTGGAAAATGGCTAGAGAGCTGCTAAGACGCATGTCGGAGTTTTTGGATGCCTAAAGGAGCCTGCAGCTCCAGGGTTAGTAGGGCTGTGAATGGGGCCATGGTAGAGGTTTCAGGATAGACACAGCATTCAGAGCTTGGAGGTTTCGTCTGGGAGCAGGGCCCGGACGTTTGCAGTTTTCACGGCTGAAGGCGGGTGACGAAGAACGAGCCGCTCCATCGCATGTCGGAGTTTTTGGATGCCTGAAGGAGCGTGCAGCTCCAGGGTTAGTAGGGCTGTGAATGGGGCCATGGTAGAGGTTTCAGGAAAGACACAGCATTCGCAGCTGGCAGGTTTCGCCTGGGAGCAGGATCCGGACGTTCACAGTTTTGAGGCTTGAATCTGGAAAATGGCTAGAGAGCTGCTAAGACACATGTCGGAGTTTTTGGATGCCTAAAGGAGCCTGCAGCTCCAGGGTTAGTAGGGCTGTGAATGGGGCCATGGTAGAGGTTTCAGGAAAGACACAGCATTCGGGGCTGACAGGTTTCTCCTGGGAGCAGGATCCGGACGTTTGCAGTTTTGAGGCTTGAATCTCGAAAATGGCTAGAGAGTCGCTCCATCGCATGTCGGAGTTTTTGGATGCCTAAAGGAGCCTGCAGGTCCAGGGTTAGTAGGGCTGTGAATGGGGCCATGGTAGAGGTTTCAGGAAAGACACAGCATTCGGAGCTGGCAGGTTTCTCCTGGGAGCAGGATCCGGATGTTTGCAGTTTTGAGGCTTGAATCTGGAAAATGGCTAGAGAGCTGCTAAGACGCATGTCGGAGTTTTTGGATGCCTAAAGGAGCGTGGAGCTCCAGGGTTAGTAGGGCTGTGAATGGGGCCATGGTAGAGGTTTCAGGAAAGACACAGCATTCAGAGCTTGGAGGTTTCGTCTGGGCACATGGCCCGGACGTTCACAGTTTTGAGGCTTGAGTCTCGAAAATGGCTAGAGAGCTGCTAAGACGCATGTCGGAGTTTTTGGATGCCTAAAGGAGCCTGCAGCTCCAGGGTTAGTAGGGCTGTGAATGGGGCCATGGTAGAGGTTTCAGGAAAGACACAGCATTCGGAGCTGACAGGTTTCGCCTGGGAGCAGGATCCGGACGTTTGCAGTTTTGAGGCTTGAATCTGGAAAATGGCTAGAGAGCTGCTAAGACGCATGTCGGAGTTTTTGGATGCCTGAAGGAGCCTGCAGCTCCAGGGTTAGTAGGGCTGTGAATGGGGCCATGGTAGAGGTTTCAGGAAAGACACAGCATTTGGGGCTGGCAGGTTTCGCCTGGGAGCAGGATCCGGACGTTTGCAGTTTTGAGGCTTGAATCTTGAAAATGGCTAGAGAGCTGCTAAGACGCATGTCGGAGTTTTTGGATGCCTAAAGGAGTGTGCAGCTCTAGGGTTAGTAGGCCTGTGAATGGGGCCATGGTAGAGGTTTCAGGTAAGACACAGCATTCGGAGCTGACAAGTTGCACCTGGGCGCGGGGCCCCGACGTTTTCACTTTTGACAACTGGAGGTGGGCGACGGACAGTGAGTCGCTCCGTCGCAAGTCGGAGTTTTTGGATGCCTAAAGGAGCGTGGAGCTCCAGGGTTAGTAGGGCTGTGAATGGGGCCATGGTAGAGGTTTCAGGAAAGACACAGCGTTCAGGGCTGGCAGGTTTCGCCTGGGCGCAGGGCCCGGACGTTTGCAGTTTTGAGGCTTGAATCTGGAAAATGGCTAGAGAGCTGCTAAGACGCATGTCGGAGTTTTTGGATGCCTAAAGGAGCCTGCAGGTCCAGGGTTAGTAGGGCTATGAATGGGGCCATGGTAGAGGTTTCAGGAAAGACACAGCATTCGGAGATGGCAGGTGTCGCCTGGGAGCAGGATCTGGACGTTTGCAGTTCTGAAGCTTGAATCTGGAAAATGGCTAGAGAGCTGCTAAGACGCATGTCGGAGTTTTTGGATGCCTAAAGGAGCCTGCAGGTCCAGGGTTAGTAGGACTGTGAATGGGGCCATGGTAGAGGTTTCAGGAAAGACACAGCATTCGGAGATGGCAGGTTTCGCCTGGGCGCAGGGCCCGGATGTTTGCAGTTTTGATGGCTGAAGGCGGGCGACGAAGAACGAACCGCTCCATCGCATGTCGGAGTTTTTGGATGCCTGAAGGAGCGTGCAGCTCCAGGGTTAGTAGGACTGTGAATGGGGCCATGGTAGAGGTTTCAGGAAAGACACAGCATTCGGGGCTGACAGGTTTTGCCTGGGAGCAGGATCCGGACGTTTGCAGTTTTGAGGCTTGAATCTGGAAAATGGCTAGAGAGCTGCTAAGATGCATGTCGGAGTTTTTGGATGCCTAAAGGAGCCTGCAGCTCCGGGGTTAGTAGGGCTATGAATGGGGCCATGGTAGAGGTTTCAGGAAAGACACAGCATTCGGGGCTGGCAGGTTTCACCTGGGAGCAGGATCCGGACGTTTGCAGTTTTGAGGCTTGAATCTGGAAAATGGCTAGAGAGCTGTTAAGACGCATGTCGGAGTTTTTGGATGCCTAAAGGAGTGTGCAGCTCTAGGGTTAGTAGGCCTGTGAATGGGGCCATGGTAGAGGTTTCAGGAAAGACACAGCATTCGCAGCTGGCAGGTTTCGCCTGGGAGCAGGATCCGGACGTTTGCAGTTTTGAGGCTTGAATCTGGAAAATGGCTAGAGAGCTGCTAAGACGCATGTCGGAGTTTTTGGATGCCTAAAGGAGCCTGCAGGTCCAGGGTTAGTAGGGCTGTGAATGGGGCCATGGTAGAGGTTTCAGGATAGACACAGCATTCAGAGCTTGGAGGTTTCGTCTGGGAGCAGGGCCCGGACGTTTGCAGTTTTCACGGCTGAAGGCGGGTGACGAAGAACGAGCCGCTCCATCGCATGTCGGAGTTTTTGGATGCCTGAAGGAGCGTGCAGCTCCAGGGTTAGTAGGACTGTGAATGGGGCCATGGTAGAGGTTTCAGGAAAGACACAGCATTCGCAGCTGGCAGGTTTCGCCTGGGAGCAGGATCCGGACGTTCACAGTTTTGAGGCTTGAATCTGGAAAATGGCTAGAGAGCTGCTAAGACACATGTCGGAGTTTTTGGATGCCTAAAGGAGCCTGCAGGTCCAGGGTTAGTAGGGCTGTGAATGGGGCCATGGTAGAGGTTTCAGGAAAGACACAGCATTCGGGGCTGACAGGTTTCTCCTGGGAGCAGGATCCGGACGTTTGCAGTTTTGAGGCCTGAATCTCGAAAATGGCTAGAGAGTCGCTCCATCGCATGTCGGAGTTTTTGGATGCCTAAAGGAGCGTGGAGCTCCAGGGTTAGTAGGGCTGTGAATGGGGCCATGGTAGAGGTTTCAGGAAAGACACAGCATTCGGAGCTGGCAGGTTTCTCCTGGGAGCAGGATCCGGATGTTTGCAGTTTTGAGGCTTGAATCTGGAAAATGGCTAGAGAGCTGTTAAGACGCATGTCGGAGTTTTTGGATGCCTAAAGGAGCGTGGAGCTCCAGGGTTAGTAGGGCTGTGAATGGGGCCATGGTAGAGGTTTCAGGAAAGACACAGCATTCGCAGCTGGCAGGTTTCGCCTGGGAGCAGGATCCGGACGTTCACAGTTTTGAGGCTTGAGTCTCGAAAATGGCTAGAGAGCTGCTAAGACGCATGTCGGAGTTTTTGGATGCCTAAAGGAGCCTGCAGGTCCAGGGTTAGTAGGGCTGTGAATGGGGCCATGGTAGAGGTTTCAGGAAAGACACAGCATTCGGAGCTGACAGGTTTCGCCTGGGAGCAGGATCCGGACGTTTGCAGTTTTGAGGCTTGAATCTGGAAAATGGCTAGAGAGCTGCTAAGACGCATGTCGGAGTTTTTGGATGCCTGAAGGAGCCTGCAGCTCCAGGGTTAGTAGGGCTGTGAATGGGGCCATGGTAGAGGTTTCAGGAAAGACACAGCATTTGGGGCTGGCAGGTTTCGCCTGGGAGCAGGATCCGGACGTTTGCAGTTTTGAGGCTTGAATCTTGAAAATGGCTAGAGAGCTGCTAAGACGCATGTCGGAGTTTTTGGATGCCTAAAGGAGTGTGCAGCTCTAGGGTTAGTAGGCCTGTGAATGGGGCCATGGTAGAGGTTTCAGGTAAGACACAGCATTCGGAGCTGACAAGTTGCACCTGGGCGCGGGACCCCGACGTTTTCACTTTTGACAACTGGAGGTGGGCGACGGACAGTGAGTCGCTCCGTCGCAAGTCGGAGTTTTTGGATGCCTAAAGGAGCGTGGAGCTCCAGGGTTAGTAGGGCTGTGAATGGGGCCATGGTAGAGGTTTCAGGAAAGACACAGCGTTCAGGGCTGGCAGGTTTCGCCTGGGCGCAGGGCCCGGACGTTTGCAGTTTTGAGGCTTGAATCTGGAAAATGGCTAGAGAGCTGCTAAGACGCATGTCGGAGTTTTTGGATGCCTAAAGGAGCCTGCAGGTCCAGGGTTAGTAGGGCTATGAATGGGGCCATGGTAGAGGTTTCAGGAAAGACACAGCATTCGGAGATGGCAGGTGTCGCCTGGGAGCAGGATCTGGACGTTTGCAGTTCTGAAGCTTGAATCTGGAAAATGGCTAGAGAGCTGCTAAGACGCATGTCGGAGTTTTTGGATGCCTAAAGGAGCCTGCAGGTCCAGGGTTAGTAGGACTGTGAATGGGGCCATGGTAGAGGTTTCAGGAAAGACACAGCATTCGGAGATGGCAGGTTTCGCCTGGGCGCAGGGCCCGGATGTTTGCAGTTTTGATGGCTGAAGGCGGGCGACGAAGAACGAACCGCTCCATCGCATGTCGGAGTTTTTGGATGCCTGAAGGAGCGTGCAGCTCCAGGGTTAGTAGGACTGTGAATGGGGCCATGGTAGAGGTTTCAGGAAAGACACAGCATTCGGGGCTGACAGGTTTTGCCTGGGAGCAGGATCCGGACGTTTGCAGTTTTGAGGCTTGAATCTGGAAAATGGCTAGAGAGCTGCTAAGATGCATGTCGGAGTTTTTGGATGCCTAAAGGAGCCTGCAGCTCCAGGGTTAGTAGGGCTATGAATGGGGCCATGGTAGAGGTTTCAGGAAAGACACAGCATTCGGGGCTGGCAGGTTTCACCTGGGAGCAGGATCCGGACGTTTGCAGTTTTGAGGCTTGAATCTGGAAAATGGCTAGAGAGCTGTTAAGACGCATGTCGGAGTTTTTGGATGCCTAAAGGAGTGTGCAGCTCTAGGGTTAGTAGGCCTGTGAATGGGGCCATGGTAGAGGTTTCAGGAAAGACACAGCATTCGCAGCTGGCAGGTTTCGCCTGGGAGCAGGATCCGGACGTTTGCAGTTTTGAGGCTTGAATCTGGAAAATGGCTAGAGAGCTGCTAAGACGCATGTCGGAGTTTTTGGATGCCTAAAGGAGCCTGCAGGTCCAGGGTTAGTAGGGCTGTGAATGGGGCCATGGTAGAGGTTTCAGGACAGACACAGCATTCAGAGCTTGGAGGTTTCGTCTGGGAGCAGGGCCCGGACGTTTGCAGTTTTCACGGCTGAAGGCGGGTGACGAAGAACGAGCCGCTCCATCGCATGTCGGAGTTTTTGGATGCCTGAAGGAGCGTGCAGCTCCAGGGTTAGTAGGACTGTGAATGGGGCCATGGTAGAGGTTTCAGGAAAGACACAGCATTCGCAGCTGGCAGGTTTCGCCTGGGAGCAGGATCCGGACGTTCACAGTTTTGAGGCTTGAATCTGGAAAATGGCTAGAGAGCTGCTAAGACACATGTCGGAGTTTTTGGATGCCTAAAGGAGCCTGCAGGTCCAGGGTTAGTAGGGCTGTGAATGGGGCCATGGTAGAGGTTTCAGGAAAGACACAGCATTCGGGGCTGACAGGTTTCTCCTGGGAGCAGGATCCGGACGTTTGCAGTTTTGAGGCCTGAATCTCGAAAATGGCTAGAGAGCCGCTCCATCGCATGTCGGAGTTTTTGGATGCCTAAAGGAGCCTGCAGGTCCAGGGTTAGTAGGGCTGTGAATGGGGCCATGGTAGAGGTTTCAGGAAAGACACAGCATTCGGAGCTGGCAGGTTTCTCCTGGGAGCAGGATCCGGATGTTTGCAGTTTTGAGGCTTGAATCTGGAAAATGGCTAGAGAGCTGTTAAGACGCATGTCGGAGTTTTTGGATGCCTAAAGGAGCGTGGAGCTCCAGGGTTAGTAGGGCTGTGAATGGGGCCATGGTAGAGGTTTCAGGAAAGACACAGCATTCGCAGCTGGCAGGTTTCGCCTGGGAGCAGGATCCGGACGTTCACAGTTTTGAGGCTTGAGTCTCGAAAATGGCTAGAGAGCTGCTAAGTCGCATGTCGGAGTTTTTGGATGCCTAAAGGAGCCTGCAGGTCCAGGGTTAGTAGGGCTGTGAATGGGGCCATGGTAGAGGTTTCAGGAAAGACACAGCATTCGGAGCTGACAGGTTTCGCCTGGGAGCAGGATCCGGACGTTTGCAGTTTTGAGGCTTGAATCTGGAAAATGGCTAGAGAGCTGCTAAGACGCATGTCGGAGTTTTTGGATGCCTGAAGGAGCCTGCAGCTCCAGGGTTAGTAGGGCTGTGAATGGGGCCATGGTAGAGGTTTCAGGAAAGACACAGCATTTGGGGCTGGCAGGTTTCGCCTGGGAGCAGGATCCGGACGTTTGCAGTTTTGAGGCTTGAATCTCGAAAATGGCTAGAGAGTCGCTCCATCGCATGTCGGAGTTTTTGGATGCCTAAAGGATCGTGGAGCTCCAGGGTTAGTAGGGCTGTGAATGGGGCCATGGTAGAGGTTTCAGGAAAGACACAGCATTCGGGGCTGGGAGGTTTCGCCTGGGCACAGGGCCCGGACGTTTGCAGTTTTGACGGCTGAAGGCGGGCGACGAAGAACGAGCCGCTCCATCGCATGTCGGAGTTTTTGGATGCCTGAAGGAGCGTGCAGCTCCAGGGTTAGTAGGGCTGTGAATGGGGCCATGGTAGAGGTTTCAGGAAAGACACAGCATTCGGGGCTGACAGGTTTCGCCTGGGAGCAGGATCCGGACGTTCACAGTTTTGAGGCTTGAATCTGGAAAATGGCTAGAGAGCTGCTAAGACACATGTCGGAGTTTTTGGATGCCTAAAGGAGCCTGCAGGTCCAGGGTTAGTAGGGCTGTGAATGGGGCCATGGTAGAGGTTTCAGGAAAGACACAGCATTCGGGGCTGACAGGTTTCTCCTGGGAGCAGGATCCGGACGTTTGCAGTTTTGAGGCCTGAATCTCGAAAATGGCTAGAGAGTCGCTCCATCGCATGTCGGAGTTTTTGGATGCCTAAAGGAGCCTGCATCTCCAGGGTTAGTAGGGCTGTGAATGGGGCCATGGTAGAGGTTTCAGGAAAGACACAGCATTCGGAGCTGGCAGGTTTCTCCTGGGAGCAGGATCCGGATGTTTGCAGTTTTGAGGCTTGAATCTGGAAAATGGCTAGAGAGCTGTTAAGACGCATGTCGGAGTTTTTGGATGCCTAAAGGAGCGTGGAGCTCCAGGGTTAGTAGGGCTGTGAATGGGGCCATGGTAGAGGTTTCAGGAAAGACACAGCATTCGCAGCTGGCAGGTTTCGCCTGGGAGCAGGATCCGGACGTTCACAGTTTTGAGGCTTGAGTCTCGAAAATGGCTAGAGAGCTGCTAAGACGCATGTCGGAGTTTTTGGATGCCTAAAGGAGCCTGCAGGTCCAGGGTTAGTAGGGCTGTGAATGGGGCCATGGTAGAGGTTTCAGGAAAGACACAGCATTCGGAGCTGACAGGTTTCGCCTGGGAGCAGGATCCGGACGTTTGCAGTTTTGAGGCTTGAATCTGGAAAATGGCTAGAGAGCTGCTAAGACGCATGTCGGAGTTTTTGGATGCCTGAAGGAGCCTGCAGCTCCAGGGTTAGTAGGGCTGTGAATGGGGCCATGGTAGAGGTTTCAGGAAAGACACAGCATTTGGGGCTGGCAGGTTTCGCCTGGGAGCAGGATCCGGACGTTTGCAGTTTTGAGGCTTGAATCTCGAAAATGGCTAGAGAGTCGCTCCATCGCATGTCGGAGTTTTTGGATGCCTAAAGGATCGTGGAGCTCCAGGGTTAGTAGGCCTGTGAATGGGGCCATGGTAGAGGTTTCAGGAAAGCCACAGCATTCGCAGCTGGCAGGTTTCGCCTGGGAGCAGGATCCGGACGTTTGCAGTTTTGAGGCTTGAATCTGGAAAATGGCTAGAGAGCTGCTAAGACGCATGTCGGAGTTTTTGGATGCCTAAAGGAGCCTGCAGCTCCACGGTTAGTAGGGCTGTGAATGGGGCCATGGTAGAGGTTTCAGGAAAGACACAGCATTCGGGGCTGGCAGGTTTCACCTGGGAGCAGGATCCGGACGTTTGCAGTTTTGAGGCTGAATCTCGAAAATGGCTAGAGAGTCGCTCCATCGCATGTCGGAGTTTTTGGATGCCTAAAGGAGCCTGCAGCTCCAGGGTTAGTAGGACTGTGAATGGGGCCATGGTAGAGGTTTCAGGAAAGACACAGCATTCGCAGCTGGCAGGTTTCGCCTGGGAGCAGGATCCGGACGTTTGCAGTTTTGAGGCTTGAATCTGGAAAATGGCTAGAGAGCTGTTAAGACGCATGTCGGAGTTTTTGGATGCCTAAAGGAGCCTGCAGCTCCGGGGTTAGTAGGGCTGTGAATGGGGCCATGGTAGAGGTTTCAGGAAAGACACAGCATTCGGGGCTGGCAGGTTTCACCTGGGAGCAGGATCCGGACGTTTGCAGTTTTGAGGCTTGAATCTGGAAAATGGCTAGAGAGCTGCTAAGACGCATGTCGGAGTTTTTGGATGCCTAAAGGAGCCTGCAGGTCCAGGGTTAGTAGGGCTGTGAATGGGGCCATGGTAAAGGTTTCAGGATAGACACAGCATTCGGGGCTGACAGGTGTCGCCTGGGAGCAGGGCCGGAACGTTTGCAGTTTTGAGGCTTGAATCTGGAAAATGGCTAGAGAGCTGCTAAGACGCATGTCGGAGTTTTTGGATGCCTAAAGGAGCCTGCAGGTCCAGGGTTAGTAGGGCTGTGAATGGGGCCATGGTAAAGGTTTCAGGAAAGACACAGCATTCGGGGCTGGCAGGTTTCACCTGGGAGCAGGATCCGGACGTTTGCAGTTTTGAGGCTTGAATCTGGAAAATGGCTAGAGAGCTGTTAAGACGCATGTCGGAGTTTTTGGATGCCTAAAGGAGCCTGCAGCTCCGGGGTTAGTAGGGCTGTGAATGGGGCCATGGTAGAGGTTTCAGGAAAGACACAGCATTCGGGGCTGGCAGGTTTCACCTGGGAGCAGGATCCGGACGTTTGCAGTTTTGAGGCTTGAATCTGGAAAATGGCTAGAGAGCTGCTAAGACGCATGTCGGAGTTTTTGGATGCCTAAAGGAGCCTGCAGGTCCAGGGTTAGTAGGGCTGTGAATGGGGCCATGGTAAAGGTTTCAGGATAGACACAGCATTCGGGGCTGACAGGTTTCGCCTGGGAGCAGGGCCGGAACGTTTGCAGTTTTGAGGCTTTAATCTGGAAAATGGCTAGAGAGCTGCGAAGTCGCATGTCGGAGTTTTTGGATGCCTAAAGGAGTGTGCAGCTCTAGGGTTAGTAGGCCTGTGAATGGGGCCATGGTAGAGGTTTCAGGTAAGACACAGCATTCGGAGCTGACAAGTTGCACCTGGGCGCGGGGCCCCGACGTTTTCACTTTTGACAACTGGAGGTGGGCGACGGACAGTGAGTCGCTCCGTCGCACGTCGGAGTTTTTGGATGCCTAAAGGAGCGTGGAGCTCCAGGGTTAGTAGGGCTGTGAATGGGGCCATGGTAGAGGTTTCAGGAAAGACACAGCATTCGGAGCTGACAGGTTTCGCCTGGGAGCAGGATCCGTACGTTTGCAGTTTTGAGGCTTGAATCTGGAAAATGGCTAGAGAGCTGCTAAGACGCATGTCGGAGTTTTTGGATGCCTAAAGGAGCGTGGAGCTCCAGGGTTAGTGGGGCTGTGAATGGGGCCATGGTAGAGGTTTCAGGAAAGACACAGCATTCGGAGCTGGCAGGTTTCGCCTGGGAACAGGGCCCGGACATTTGCAGTTTTGAGGCTTGAATCTGGAAAATGGCTAGAGAGCTGCTAAGACGCATGTCGGAGTTTTTGGATGCCTAAAGGAGCCTGCAGGTCCACGGTTAGTAGGACTGTGAATGGGGCCATGGTAGAGGTTTCAGGAAAGCAACAGCATTCGGAGCTGACAGGTTTCGCCTGGGAGCAGGGCCCGGACATTTGCAGTTTTGAGGCTTGAATCTGGAAAATGGCTAGAGAGCTGCTAAGACGCATGTCGGAGTTTTTGGATGCCTAAAGGAGCCTGCAGGTCCAGGGTTAGTAGGACTGTGAATGGGGCCATGGTAGAGGTTTCAGGAAAGCAACAGCATTCGGGGCTGGCAGGTTTCGCCTAGGAGCAGGATCCGGACGTTTGCAGTTTTGAGGCTTGAATCTCGTAAAGGGCTAGAGTGCTGCTAAGTCGCATGTCGGAGTTTTTGGATGCCTAAAGGAGCCTGCAGCTCCAGGGTTGGTTAGGGCTGTGAATGGGGCCATGGTAAAGGTTTCAGGAAAGACACAGCATTCGGGGCTGGCAGGTTGCGCCTGGGCGCGGGGCCCGGACGTTTTCACTTTTGACAACTGGAGGTGGGCGACGGACAGCGAGTCGCTCCGTCGCACGTCGGAGTTTTTGGATGCCTAAAGGAGCGTGCAGCTCCAGGGTTAGTAGGGCTGTGAATGGGGCCATGGTAGAGGTTTCAGGAAAGACACAGCGTTCAGGGCTGGCAGGTTTCGCCTGGGCGCAGGGCCCGGACGTTTGCAGTTTTGAGGCTTGAATCTGGAAAATGGCTAGAGATCTGCTAAGACGCATGTCGGAGTTTTTGGATGCCTAAAGGAGCCTGCAGGTCCAGGGTTAGTAGGGCTATGAATGGGGCCATGGTAGAGGTTTCAGGAAAGACACAGCATTCGGAGATGGCAGGTGTCGCCTGGGAGCAGGATCTGGACGTTTGCAGTTCTGAAGCTTGAATCTGGAAAATGGCTAGAGAGCTGCTAAGACGCATGTCGGAGTTTTTGGATGCCTAAAGGAGCCTGCAGGTCCAGGGTTAGTAGGACTGTGAATGGGGCCATGGTAGAGGTTTCAGGAAAGACACAGCATTCGGGGCTGGGAGGTTTCGCCTGGGCACAGGGCCCGGACGTTTGCAGTTTTGACGGCTGAAGGCGGGCGACGAAGAACGAGCCGCTCCATCGCATGTCGGAGTTTTTGGATGCCTGAAGGAGCGTGCAGCTCCAGGGTTAGTAGTGCTGTGAATGGGGCCATGGTAGAGGTTTCAGGAAAGCCACAGCATTCGGGGCTGACAGGTTTTGCCTGGGAGCAGGATCCGGACGTTTGCAGTTTTGAGGCTTGAATCTGGAAAATGGCTAGAGAGCTGTTAAGACGCACGTCGGAGTTTTTGGATGCCTAAAGGAGCCTGCAGCTCTAGGGTTAGTAGGCCTGTGAATGGGGCCATGGTAGAGGTTTCAGGAAAGACACAGCATTCGCAGCTGGCAGGTTTCGCCTGGGAGCAGGATCCGGACGTTCACAGTTTTGAGGCTTGAATCTGGAAAATGGCTAGAGAGCTGCTAAGACGCATGTCGGAGTTTTTGGATGCCTAAAGGAGCCTGCAGCTCCAGGGTTAGTAGGACTGTGAATGGGGCCATGGTAGAGGTTTCAGGAAAGACACAGCATTCGCAGCTGGCAGGTTTCGCCTGGGAGCAGGATCCGGACGTTTGCAGTTTTGAGGCTTGAATCTGGAAAATGGCTAGAGATCTGCTAAGACGCATGTCGGAGTTTTTGGATGCCTAAAGGAGCCTGCAGGTCCAGGGTTAGTAGGGCTATGAATGGGGCCATGGTAGAGGTTTCAGGAAAGACACAGCATTGGGAGATGGCAGGTGTCGCCTGGGAGCAGAGATGGAATGTTTGCAGTTTTGAGGCTTGTGTATCGAAAATGGCTAGAGAGCTGCTACGACACGTGTAGGAGTTTTTGGATGCCTAAAGGAGCGTGCAGCTCCAGGGTTAGTAGGACTGTGAATGGGGCCATGGTAGAGGTTTCAGGAAAGACACAGCATTCGGGGCTGGGAGGTTTCGCCTGGGCACAGGGCCCGGACGTTTGCAGTTTTGACGGCTGAAGGCGGGCGACGAAGAACGAGCCGCTCCATCGCATGTCGGAGTTTTTGGATGCCTGAAGGAGCGTGCAGCTCCAGGGTTAGTAGTGCTGTGAATGGGGCCATGGTAGAGGTTTCAGGAAAGCCACAGCATTCGGGGCTGACAGGTTTCGCCTGGGAGCAGGATCCGGACGTTCACAGTTTTGAGGCTTGAATCTGGAAAATGGCTAGAGAGCTGCTAAGACGCATGTCGGAGTTTTTGGATGCCTAAAGGAGCCTGCAGCTCCAGGGTTAGTAGGACTGTGAATGGGGCCATGGTAGAGGTTTCAGGAAAGACACAGCATTCGCAGCTGGCAGGTTTCGCCTGGGAGCAGGATCCGGACGTTTGCAGTTTTGAGGCTTGAATCTGGAAAATGGCTAGAGAGCTGTTAAGACGCATGTCGGAGTTTTTGGATGCCTAAAGGAGCCTGCAGCTCCGGGGTTAGTAGGGCTGTGAATGGGGCCATGGTAGAGGTTTCAGGAAAGACACAGCATTCGGGGCTGGCAGGTTTCACCTGGGAGCAGGATCCGGACGTTTGCAGTTTTGAGGCTTGAATCTGGAAAATGGCTAGAGAGCTGCTAAGACGCATGTCGGAGTTTTTGGATGCCTAAAGGAGCCTGCAGGTCCAGGGTTAGTAGGGCTGTGAATGGGGCCATGGTAAAGGTTTCAGGATAGACACAGCATTCGGGGCTGACAGGTTTCGCCTGGGAGCAGGGCCGGAACGTTTGCAGTTTTGAGGCTTTAATCTGGAAAATGGCTAGAGAGCTGCTAAGACGCATGTCGGAGTTTTTGGATGCCTAAAGGAGCCTGCAGGTCCAGGGTTAGTAGGGCTGTGAATGGGGCCATGGTAAAGGTTTCAGGAAAGACACAGCATTCGGGGCTGGCAGGTTTCACCTGGGAGCAGGATCCGGACGTTTGCAGTTTTGAGGCTTGAATCTGGAAAATGGCTAGAGAGCTGTTAAGACGCATGTCGGAGTTTTTGGATGCCTAAAGGAGCCTGCAGCTCCGGGGTTAGTAGGGCTGTGAATGGGGCCATGGTAGAGGTTTCAGGAAAGACACAGCATTCGGGGCTGGCAGGTTTCACCTGGGAGCAGGATCCGGACGTTTGCAGTTTTGAGGCTTGAATCTGGAAAATGGCTAGAGAGCTGCTAAGACGCATGTCGGAGTTTTTGGATGCCTAAAGGAGCCTGCAGGTCCAGGGTTAGTAGGGCTGTGAATGGGGCCATGGTAAAGGTTTCAGGAAAGACACAGCATTCGGGGCTGACAGGTTTCGCCTGGGAGCAGGGCCGGAACGTTTGCAGTTTTGAGGCTTTAATCTGGAAAATGGCTAGAGAACTGCTAAGTCGCATGTCGGAGTTTTTGGATGCCTAAAGGAGTGTGCAGCTCTAGGGTTAGTAGGCCTGTGAATGGGGCCATGGTAGAGGTTTCAGGTAAGACACAGCATTCGGAGCTGACAGGTTTCGCCTGGGCGCAGGGCCCCGACGTTTGCAGTTTTGAGGCTTGAATCTGGAAAATGGCTAGTGAGCTGCTAAGACGCACGTCGGAGTTTTTGGATGCCTAAAGGAGCGTGGAGCTCCAGGGTTAGTAGGGCTGTGAATGGGGCCATGGTAGAGGTTTCAGGAAAGACACAGCATTCGGAGCTGACAGGTTTCGCCTGGGAGCAGGATCCGGACGTTTGCAGTTTTGAGGCTTGAATCTGGAAAATGGCTAGAGAGCTGCTAAGACGCATGTCGGAGTTTTTGGATGCCTAAAGGAGCGTGGAGCTCCAGGGTTAGTGGGGCTGTGAATGGGGCCATGGTAGAGGTTTCAGGAAAGACACAGCATTCGGAGCTGGCAGGTTTCGCCTGGGAGCAGGGCCCGGACATTTGCAGTTTTGAGGCTTGAATCTGGAAAATGGCTAGAGAGCTGCTAAGACGCATGTCGGAGTTTTTGGATGCCTAAAGGAGCCTGCAGGTCCAGGGTTAGTAGGACTGTGAATGGGGCCATGGTAGAGGTTTCAGGAAAGCAACAGCATTCGGAGCTGACAGGTTTCGCCTGGGAGCAGGGCCCGGACATTTGCAGTTTTGAGGCTTGAATCTGGAAAATGGCTAGAGAGCTGCTAAGACGCATGTCGGAGTTTTTGGATGCCTAAAGGAGCCTGCAGGTCCAGGGTTAGTAGGACTGTGAATGGGGCCATGGTAGAGGTTTCAGGAAAGCAACAGCATTCGGGGCTGGCAGGTTTCGCCTCGGAGCAGGATCCGGACGTTTGCAGTTTTGAGGCTTGAATCTCGTAAAGGGCTAGAGTGCTGCTAAGTCGCATGTCGGAGTTTTTGGATGCCTAAAGGAGCCTGCAGCTCCAGGGTTGGTTAGGGCTGTGAATGGGGCCATGGTAGAGGTTTCAGGAAAGACACAGCATTCGGGGCTGGCAGGTTGCGCCTGGGCGCAGGGCCCGGACGTTTTCACTTTTGACAACTGGAGGTGGGCGACGGACAGCGAGTCGCTCCGTCGCACGTCGGAGTTTTTGGATGCCTAAAGGAGCATGGAGCTCCAGGGTTAGTAGGGCTGTGAATGGGGCCATGGTAGAGGTTTCAGGAAAGACACAGCGTTCGGGGCTGGCAGGTTTCGCCTGGGCGCAGGGCCCGGACGTTTGCAGTTTTGAGGCTTGAATCTGGAAAATGGCTAGAGATCTGCTAAGACGCATGTCGGAGTTTTTGGATGCCTAAAGGAGCCTGCAGGTCCAGGGTTAGTAGGGCTATGAATGGGGCCATGGTAGAGGTTTCAGGAAAGACACAGCATTCGGAGATGGCAGGTGTCGCCTGGGAGCAGGATCTGGACGTTTGCAGTTTTGAAGCTTGAATCTGGAAAATGGCTAGAGAGCTGCTAAGACGCATGTCGGAGTTTTTGGATGCCTAAAGGAGCCTGCAGGTCCAGGGTTAGTAGGACTGTGAATGGGGCCATGGTAGAGGTTTCAGGAAAGACACAGCATTCGGGGCTGGGAGGTTTCGCCTGGGCACAGGGCCCGGACGTTTGCAGTTTTGACGGCTGAAGGCGGGCGACGAAGAACGAGCCGCTCCATCGCATGTCGGAGTTTTTGGATGCCTGAAGGAGCGTGCAGCTCCAGGGTTAGTAGTGCTGTGAATGGGGCCATGGTAGAGGTTTCAGGAAAGCCACAGCATTCGGGGCTGACAGGTTTTGCCTGGGAGCAGGATCCGGACGTTTGCAGTTTTGAGGCTTGAATCTGGAAAATGGCTAGAGAGCTGTTAAGACGCACGTCGGAGTTTTTGGATGCCTAAAGGAGCCTGCAGCTCTAGGGTTAGTAGGCCTGTGAATGGGGCCATGGTAGAGGTTTCAGGAAAGACACAGCATTCGCAGCTGGCAGGTTTCGCCTGGGAGCAGGATCCGGACGTTCACAGTTTTGAGGCTTGAATCTGGAAAATGGCTAGAGAGCTGCTAAGACGCATGTCGGAGTTTTTGGATGCCTAAAGGAGCCTGCAGCTCCAGGGTTAGTAGGACTGTGAATGGGGCCATGGTAGAGGTTTCAGGAAAGACACAGCATTCGCAGCTGGCAGGTTTCGCCTGGGAGCAGGATCCGGACGTTTGCAGTTTTGAGGCTTGAATCTGGAAAATGGCTAGAGAGCTGTTAAGACGCATGTCGGAGTTTTTGGATGCCTAAAGGAGCCTGCAGCTCCGGGGTTAGTAGGGCTGTGAATGGGGCCATGGTAGAGGTTTCAGGAAAGACACAGCATTCGGGGCTGGCAGGTTTCACCTGGGAGCAGGATCCGGACGTTTGCAGTTTTGAGGCTTGAATCTGGAAAATGGCTAGAGAGCTGCTAAGACGCATGTCGGAGTTTTTGGATGCCTAAAGGAGCCTGCAGGTCCAGGGTTAGTAGGGCTGTGAATGGGGCCATGGTAAAGGTTTCAGGATAGACACAGCATTCGGGGCTGACAGGTTTCGCCTGGGAGCAGGGCCGGAACGTTTGCAGTTTTGAGGCTTTAATCTGGAAAATGGCTAGAGAGCTGCGAAGTCGCATGTCGGAGTTTTTGGATGCCTAAAGGAGTGTGCAGCTCTAGGGTTAGTAGGCCTGTGAATGGGGCCATGGTAGAGGTTTCAGGTAAGACACAGCATTCGGAGCTGACAAGTTGCACCTGGGCGTGGGGCCCGGACGTTTTCACTTTTGACAACTGGAGGTGGGCGACGGACAGCGAGTCGCTCCGTCGCACGTCGGAGTTTTTGGATGCCTAAAGGAGCGTGGAGCTCCAGGGTTAGTAGGGCTGTGAATGGGGCCATGGTAGAGGTTTCAGGAAAGACACAGCATTCGGGGCTGGCAGGTTTCGCCTGGGCGCAGGGCCCGGACGTTTGCAGTTTTGAGGCTTGAATCTGGAAAATGGCTAGAGAGCTGCTAAGACGCATGTCGGAGTTTTTGGATGCCTAAAGGAGCCTGCAGGTCCAGGGTTAGTAGGGCTATGAATGGGGCCATGGTAGAGGTTTCAGGAAAGACACAGCATTCGGAGATGGCAGGTGTCGCCTGGGAGCAGGATCTGGACGTTTGCAGTTCTGAAGCTTGAATCTGGAAAATGGCTAGAGAGCTGCTAAGACGCATGTCGGAGTTTTTGGATGCCTAAAGGAGCCTGCAGGTCCAGGGTTAGTAGGACTGTGAATGGGGCCATGGTAGAGGTTTCAGGAAAGACACAGCATTCGGGGCTGGGAGGTTTCGCCTGGGCACAGGGCCCGGATGTTTGCAGTTTTGATGGCTGAAGGCGGGCGACGAAGAACGAGCCGCTCCATCGCATGTCGGAGTTTTTGGATGCCTGAAGGAGCGTGCAGCTCCAGGGTTAGTAGGGCTGTGAATGGGGCCATGGTAGAGGTTTCAGGAAAGACACAGCATTCGGGGCTGACAGGTTTTGCCTGGGAGCAGGATCCGGACGTTTGCAGTTTTGAGGCTTGAATCTGGAAAATGGCTAGAGAGCTGCTAAGATGCATGTCGGAGTTTTTGGATGCCTAAAGGAGCCTGCAGCTCCAGGGTTAGTAGGGCTGTGAATGGGGCCATGGTAGAGGTTTCAGGAAAGACACAGCATTTGGGGCTGACACGTTTCTCCTGGGAGCAGGATCCGGACGTTTGCAGTTTTGAGGCCTGAATCTCGAAAATGGCTAGAGAGTCGCTCCATCGCATGTCGGAGTTTTTGGATGCCTAAAGGAGCCTGCAGCTCCGGGGTTAGTAGGGCTATGAATGGGGCCATGGTAGAGGTTTCAGGAAAGACACAGCATTCGGGGCTGGCAGGTTTCACCTGGGAGCAGGATCCGGACGTTCACAGTTTTGAGGCTTGAATCTGGAAAATGGCTAGAGAGCTGTTAAGACGCATGTCGGAGTTTTTGGATGCCTAAAGGAGTGTGCAGCTCTAGGGTTAGTAGGCCTGTGAATGGGGCCATGGTAGAGGTTTCAGGAAAGACACAGCATTCGCAGCTGGCAGGTTTCGCCTGGGAGCAGGATCCGGACGTTTGCAGTTTTGAGGCTTGAATCTGGAAAATGGCTAGAGAGCTGCTAAGACGCATGTCGGAGTTTTTGGATGCCTAAAGGAGCCTGCAGGTCCAGGGTTAGTAGGGCTGTGAATGGGGCCATGGTAGAGGTTTCAGGAAAGACACAGCATTTGGGGCTGGCAGGTTTCGCCTGGGAGCAGGGCCGGAACGTTTGTAGTTGTGAGGCTTGAATCTGGAAAATGGCTAGAGAGCTGCTAAGACGCATGTCGGAGTTTTTGGATGCCTAAAGGAGCCTGCAGGTCCAGGGTTAGTAGGGCTGTGAATGGGGCCATGGTAGAGGTTTCAGGAAAGCAACAGCATTCGGGGCTGGCAGGTTTCGCCTAGGAGCAGGATCCGGACGTTTGCAGTTCTGAGGCCTGAATCTGGAAAATGGCTAGAGAGCTGCGAAGACGCATGTCGGAGTTTTTGGATGCCTAAAGGAGCCTGCAGGTCCAGGGTTAGTAGGGCTGTGAATGGGGCCATGGTAGAGGTTTCAGGAAAGACACAGCATTCGAAGCTGACAGGTTTCGCCTGGGCACAGGGCCTGGACGTTTGCAGTTTTGAGGCTTTAATCTGGAAAAGGGCTAGAGAGCTGCGAAGTCGCATGTCGGAGTTTTTGGATGCCTAAAGGAGCGTGGAGCTCTAGGGTTAGTAGGGCTGTGAATGGGGCCATGGTAGAGGTTTCAGGTAAGACACAGCATTCGGAGCTGACAAGTTGCACCTGGGCGCGGGGCCCCGACGTTTTCACTTTTGACAACTGGAGGTGGGCGACGGACAGTGAGTCGCTCCGTCGCACTTCGGAGTTTTTGGATGCCTAAAGGAGCGTGGAGCTCCAGGGTTAGTAGGGCTGTGAATGGGGCCATGGTAGAGGTTTCAGGAAAGACACAGCGTTCAGGGCTGGCAGGTTTCGCCTGGGCGCAGGGCCCGGACGTTTGCAGTTTTGAGGCTTGAATCTGGAAAAGGGCTAGAGAGCTGTTAAGACGCACGTCGGAGTTTTTGGATGCCTAAAGGAGCGTGGAGCTCCAGGGTTAGTAGGGCTGTGAATGGGGCCATGGTAGAGGTTTCAGGAAAGACACAGCATTCGGAGCTGGCAGGTTTCGCCTGGGAGCAGGATCCGGACGTTTGCAGTTTTGAGGCTTCAATCTGGAAAATGGCTAGAGAGCTGTTAAGACGCATGTCGGAGTTTTTGGATGCCTAAAGGAGCGTGGAGCTCCAGGGTTAGTAGGGCTGTGAATGGGGCCATGGTAAAGGTTTCAGGAAAGACACAGCATTCGGAGCTGACAGGTTTCGCCTGGGAGCAGGGCCCGGACATTTGCAGTTTTGAGGCTTGAATCTCGTAAAGGGCTAGAGAGCTGCTAAGACGCATGTCAGTGATTTTGGATGCCTAAAGGAGCCTGCAGCTCCAGGGTTGGTTAGGGCTGTGAATGGGGCCATGGTAGAGGTTTCAGGAAAGAATAACCACTCGGGGCTGGCAGGTTTCATCTGGGAGCAGGATCCGGACGTTTGCAGTTCTGAGGCCTGAATCTGGAAAATGGCTAGAGAGCTGCGAAGACGCATGTCGGAGTTTTTGGATGCCTAAAGGAGCCTGCAGCTCCAGGGTTAGTAGGCCTGTGAATGGGGCCATGGTAGAGGTTTCAGGAAAGAATAACCACTCGGGGCTGGCAGGTTTCACCTGGGAGCAGGGCCTGGACGTTTGCAGTTTTGAGGCTTGAATCTGGAAAATGGCTAGAGAGCTGCTAAGACGCATGTCGGAGTTTTTGCATGCCTAAAGGAGCCTGCAGGTCCAGGGTTAGTAGGGCTGTGAATGGGGCCATGGTATAGGTTTCAGGAAAGACACAGCATTCGGAGATGACAAGTTGCGCCTGGGCGTGGGGCCTGGACGTTTTCCCTTTCGACAACTGGAGGTGGGCGACGGACAGCGAGTCGCTCCGTCGCACGTCGGAGTTTTTGGATGCCTAAAGGAGCCTGCAGCTCCACGGTTAGTAGGGCTGTGAATGGGGCCATGGTAGAGGTTTCAGGAAAGACACAGCATTCGCAGCTGGCAGGTTTCGCCTGGGAGCAGGATCCGGACGTTCACAGTTTTGAGGCTTGAATCTGGAAAATGGCTAGAGAGCTGTTAAGACGCATGTCGGAGTTTTTGGATGCCTAAAGGAGTGTGCAGCTCTAGGGTTAGTAGGCCTGTGAATGGGGCCATGGTAGAGGTTTCAGGAAAGACACAGCATTCGCAGCTGGCAGGTTTCGCCTGGGAGCAGGATCCGGACGTTTGCAGTTTTGAGGCTTGAATCTGGAAAATGGCTAGAGAGCTGCTAAGACGCATGTCGGAGTTTTTGGATGCCTAAAGGAGCCTGCAGGTCCAGGGTTAGTAGGGCTGTGAATGGGGCCATGGTAGAGGTTTCAGGATAGACACAGCATTTGGGGCTGGCAGGTTTCGCCTGGGAGCAGGGCCGGAACGTTTGTAGTTGTGAGGCTTGAATCTGGAAAATGGCTAGAGAGCTGCTAAGACGCATGTCGGAGTTTTTGGATGCCTAAAGGAGCCTGCAGGTCCAGGGTTAGTAGGGCTGTGAATGGGGCCATGGTAGAGGTTTCAGGAAAGCAACAGCATTCGGGGCTGGCAGG
>NW_026562101.1:0-23649 GCF_028858705.1 Grus americana
CCCTTGCGCGGCTAGGCGAGCCCGCAGCCCCAATGCGAGTGGGGCTGTGCGAGGGCCGCTGTGGAGGTTTGAGGCCAGGCATCCCTTTTGGGGCTGGCACCTTTGGCCTGGAGCAGGGGCTCGACGTTTACAATTTTGGTGTGAAGGCTGATTTTGGCTAGAGTGACGTAAGACGGTATGTTGAGCCCTTGCGCGGCTAGGCGAGCCCGCAGCCCCCATGCGAGTGGGGCTGTGCGAGGGCCGCTGAGGGAGGTTTGAGGCCAGGCATCCCTTTTGGGGCTGGCACCTTTGGCCTGGGAGCAGGGCTCGACGTTTACAATTTTTTTAGTGTGAAGTCTGATTTTGGCTGAGAGTGACGTAAGACGCTATGTGGGGCCCTTGCGCGGCTAGGCGAGCCCGCAGCCCCAATGCGAGTGGGGCTGTGCGAGGGCCGCTGTGGGAGGTTTGAGGCCAGGCATCCCTTTTGGGGCTGGCACCTTTGGCCTGGGAGCAGGGGCTCGACGTTTACAATTTTTTAGGTTGAAGGCTGATTTTGGCCGAGAATGAGGTAAGGCGCTATGTTGAGCCCTTGCGCGGCTAGGCGAGCCCGCAGCCCCAATGCGAGTGGGGCTGTGCGAGGGCCGCTGAGGGAGGTTTGAGGCCAGGCATCCCTTTTGGGGCTGGCACCTTTGGCCTGGGAGCAGGGGCTCGACGTTACAATTTTTTAGTGTGAAGGCTGATTTTGGCCGAGAGTGACGTAAGACGGTATGTTGAGCCCTTGCGCGGCTAGGCGAGCCCGCAGCCCCAATGCGAGTGGGGCTGTGCGAGGGCCGCTGAGGGAGGTTTGAGGCCAGGCATCCCTTTTGGGGCTGGCACCTTTGGCCTGGGAGCAGGGGCTCGACGTTTACAATTTTTTAGTGTGAAGGCTGATTTTGGCTGAGGAGTGACGTAAGACGCTATGTTGAGGCCCTTGCGCGGCTAGGCGAGCCCGCAGCCCCAATGCGAGTGGGGCTGTGCGAGGGCCGCTGAGGGAGGTTTGAGGCCAGGCATCCCTTTTGGGGCTGGCACCTTTGGCCTGGGAGCAGGGCTCGACGTTTACAATTTTTTTAGTGTGAAGGCTGATTTTGGCCGAGAATGAGGTAAGGCGCTATGTTGGGCCCTTGCGCGGCTAGGCGAGCCCGCAGCCCCAATGCGAGTGGGGCTGTGCGAGGGCCGCTGAGGGAGGTTTGAGGCCAGGCATCCCTTTTGGGGCTGGCACCTTTGGCCTGGGAGCAGGGGCTCGACGTTTACAATTTTTTAGTGTGAAGGCTGATTTTGCCGAGAGTGACGTAAGACGCTATGTTGGCCCCTTGCGCGGCTAGGCGAGCCCGCAGCCCCAATGCGAGTGGGGCTGTGCGAGGGCCGCTGAGGGAGGTTTGAGGCCAGGCATCCCTTTTGGGGCTGGCACCTTTGGCCTGGGAGCAGGGGCTCGACGTTTACAATTTTTGGTGTGAAGGCTGATTTTGGCCGAGAGTGACGTAAGACGTATGTTGACCCTTGCGCGGCTAGGCGAGCCCGCAGCCCCAATGCGAGTGGGCTGTGCGAGGGCCGCTGAGGGAGGTTTGAGGCCAGGCATCCCTTTTGGGCTGGCACCTTTGGCCTGGGAGCAGGGGCTCGACGTTTACATTTTTTTGGTGTGAAGGCTGATTTTGGCTGAGAGTGACGTAAGACGGTATGTTGAGCCCTTGCGCGGCTAGGCGAGCCCGCAGCCCCAATGCGAGTGGGGCTGTGCGAGGGCCGCTGAGGGAGGTTTGAGGCCAGGCATCCCTTTTGGGGCTGGCACCTTTGGCCTGGGAGCAGGGGCTCGACGTTTACAATTTTTGGTGTGAAGGACGATTTTGGCTGAGAGTGACGTAAGACGGTATGTTGAGCCCTTGCGCGGCTAGGCGAGCCCGCAGCCCCAATGCGAGTGGGGCTGTGCGAGGGCCGCTGTGGGAGGTTTGAGGCCAGGCATCCCTTTTGGGGCTGGCACCTTTGGCCTGGGAGCAGGGCTCGACGTTTACAATTTTTTAGTGTGAAGCTGATTTTGGCCGAGAGTGACGTAAGACGGTATGTTGAGCCCTTGCGCGGCTAGGCGAGCCCGCAGCCCCAATGCGAGTGGGGCTGTGCGAGGGCCGCTGTGGGAGGTTTGAGGCCAGGCATTCCTTTTGGGGCTGGCACCTTTGGCCTGGGAGCAGGGGCTCGACGTTTGAATTTGGATGAAGGCTGATTTTGGCTGAGAGTGAGGTAAGCTACTATGTTGAGCCCTTGCGCGGCTAGGCGAGCCCGCAGCCCCAATGCGAGTGGGGCTGTGCGAGGGCCGCTGTGGAGGTTTGAGGCCAGGCATCCCTTTTGGGGCTGGCACCTTTGGCCTGGGAGCAGGGGCTCGACGTTTACAATTTTTTAGTGTGAAGGCTGATTTTGGCCGAGAGTGACGTAAGGCGCTATGTTGGGCCCTTGCGCGGCTAGGCGAGCCCGCAGCCCCAATGCGAGTGGGGCTGTGCGAGGGCCGCTGAGGGAGGTTTGAGGCCAGGCATCCCTTTTGGGCTGGCACCTTTGGCCTGGGAGCAGGGGCTCGACGTTTACAATTTTTGGTGTGAAGGCTGATTTTGGCTGAGAGTGAGGTAAGCTACTATGTTGAGCCCTTGCGCGGCTAGGCGAGCCCGCAGCCCCAATGCGAGTGGGGCTGTGCGAGGGCCGCTGAGGGAGGTTTGAGGCCAGGCATCCCTTTTGGGCTGGCACCTTTGGCCTGGGAGCAGGGGCTCGACGTTTACAATTTTTAGTGTGAAGGCTGATTTTGGCCGAGAATGAGGTAAGGCGCTATGTTGGGCCCTTGCGCGGCTAGGCGAGCCCGCAGCCCCAATGCGAGTGGGGCTGTGCGAGGGCCGCTGAGGGAGGTTTGAGGCCAGGCATCCCTTTTGGGGCTGGCACCTTTGGCCTGGGAGCAGGGGCTCGACGTTTACAATTTTGGAGGTTGAAGGCTGATTTTGGCCGAGAATGAGGTAAGTCGCTATGTTGGGCCCTTGCGCGCTAGGCGAGCCCGCAGCCCCAATGCGAGTGGGGCTGTGCGAGGGCCGCTGAGGGAGGTTTGAGGCCAGGCATCCCCTTTTGGGGCTGGCACCTTTGGCCTGGGTGATGGGCTCGACGTTTACAATTTTTTAGTGTGAAGGCTGATTTTGGCCGAGAGTGACGTAAGACGGTATGTTGGGCCCTTGCGCGGCTAGGCGAGCCCGCAGCCCCAATGCGAGTGGGGCTGTGCGAGGGCCGCTGTGGGAGGTTTGAGGCCAGGCATCCCTTTTGGGGCTGGCACCTTTGGCCTGGGAGCAGGGCTCGACGTTTACAATTTTTTAGTGTGAAGGCTGATTTTGCTGAGAGTGACGTAAGACGGTATGTTGAGCCCTTGCGCGGCTAGGCGAGCCCGCAGCCCCAATGCGAGTGGGGCTGTGCGAGGGCCGCTGAGGGAGGTTTGAGGCCAGGCATCCCTTTTGGGGCTGGCACCTTTGGCCTGGAGCAGGGGCTCGACGTTTACAATTTTTTAGTGTGAAGGCTGATTTTGGCCGAGAGTGACGTAAGACGGTATGTTGGCCCTTGCGCGGCTAGGCGAGCCCGCAGCCCCAATGCGAGTGGGGCTGTGCGAGGGCCGCTGAGGGAGGTTTGAGGCCAGGCATCCCTTTTGGGGCTGGCACCTTTGGCCTGGGAGCAGGGGCTCGACGTTTACAATTTTTGGTGTGAAGGCTGATTTTGGCCGGGAGTGACGTAAGACGGTATGTTGAGCCCTTGCGCGGCTAGGCGAGCCCGCAGCCCCAATGCGAGTGGGGCTGTGCGAGGGCCGCTGAGGGAGGTTTGAGGCCAGGCATCCCTTTTGGGGCTGGCACCTTTGGCCTGGGAGCAGGGGCTCGACGTTTACAATTTTTGGAGTGTGAAGGCTGATTTTGGCCGAGAGTGACGTAAGACTATGTTGAGCCCTTTGCGCGGCTAGGCGAGCCCGCAGCCCCAATGCGAGTGGGGCTGTGCGAGGGCCGCTGAGGGAGGTTTGAGGCCAGGCATCCCTTTTGGGGCTGGCACCTTTGGCCTGGGAGCAGGGGCTCGACGTTTACAATTTTTTAGTGTGAAGGCTGATTTTGGCCGAGAGTGACGTAAGACGTATGTTGGGCCCTTGCGCGGCTAGGCGAGCCCGCAGCCCCAATGCGAGTGGGGCTGTGCGAGGGCCGCTGAGGGAGGTTTGAGGCCAGGCATCCCTTTTGGGGCTGGCACCTTTGGCCTGGGAGCAGGGGCTCGACGTTTGAACTTTCGAGGGTGAAGGCTGATTTTGGCTGAGAGTGAGGTAAGGCGCTATGTTGAGCCCTTGCGCGGCTAGGCGAGCCCGCAGCCCCAATGCGAGTGGGGCTGTGCGAGGGCCGCTGAGGGAGGTTTGAGGCCAGGCATCCCTTTTGGGGCTGGCACCTTTGGCCTGGGAGCAGGGGCTCGACGTTTACAATTTTTGGTGTGAAGGCTGATTTTGGCCGAGAGTGAGGTAAGGCGCTATGTTGAGCCCTTGCGCGGCTAGGCGAGCCCGCAGCCCCAATGCGAGTGGGGCTGTGCGAGGGCCGCTGTGGGAGGTTTGAGGCCAGGCATCCCTTTTGGGGCTGGCACCTTTGGCCTGGGAGCAGGGGCTCGACGTTTACAATTTTTGGTGTGAAGGCTGATTTTGGCGGAGTGACGTAAGACGGTATGTTGGGCCCTTGCGCGGCTAGGCGAGCCCGCAGCCCCAATGCGAGTGGGGCTGTGCGAGGGCCGCTGAGGGAGGTTTGAGGCCAGGCATCCCTTTTGGGGCTGGCACCTTTGGCCTGGGAGCAGGGGCTCGACGTTTACAATTTTTGGTGTGAAGGCTGATTTTGGCTGAGAGTGACGTAAGACGGTATGTTGAGCCCTTGCGCGGCTAGGCGAGCCCGCAGCCCCAATGCGAGTGGGGCTGTGCGAGGGCCGCTGTGGGAGGTTTGAGGCCAGGCATCCCTTTTGGGGCTGGCACCTTTGGCCTGGGAGCAGGGGCTCGACGTTTACAATTTTTAGTGTGAAGGCTGATTTTGGCCGAGAGTGACGTAAGACGGTATGTTGAGCCCTTGCGCGGCTAGGCGAGCCCGCAGCCCCAATGCGAGTGGGCTGTGCGAGGGCCGCTGTGGGAGGTTTGAGGCCAGGCATCCCTTTTGGGGCTGGCACCTTTGGCCTGGGAGCAGGGGCTCGACGTTTACAATTTTTTAGTGTGAAGGCTGATTTTGGCCGAGAGTGACGTAAGACGGTATGTTGAGCCCTTGCGCGGCTAGGCGAGCCCGCAGCCCCAATGCGAGTGGGGCTGTGCGAGGGCCGCTGAGGGAGGTTTGAGGCCAGGCATCCCTTTTGGGGCTGGCACCTTTGGCCTGGGAGCAGGGGCTCGACGTTTACAATTTTTTAGTGTGAAGGCTGATTTTGGCCGAGAGTGACGTAAGACGCTATGTTGGCCCTTGCGCGGCTAGGCGAGCCCGCAGCCCCAATGCGAGTGGGGCTGTGCGAGGGCCGCTGTGGGAGGTTTGAGGCCAGGCATCCCTTTTGGGGCTGGCACCTTTGGCCTGGGAGCAGGGGCTCGACGTTTACAATTTTTGGTGTGAAGGCTGATTTTGGCCTGGAGTGACGTAAGACGGTATGTTGAGCCCTTGCGCGGCTAGGCGAGCCCGCAGCCCCAATGCGAGTGGGGCTGTGCGAGGGCCGCTGAGGGAGGTTTGAGGCCAGGCATCCCTTTTGGGGCTGGCACCTTTGGCCTGGGAGCAGGGGCTCGACGTTTACAATTTTTAGTGTGAAGCTGATTTTGGCCGAGAGTGACGTAAGACGGTATGTTGAGCCCCTTGCGCGGCTAGGCGAGCCCGCAGCCCCAATGCGAGTGGGGCTGTGCGAGGGCCGCTGAGGGAGGTTTGAGGCCAGGCATCCCTTTTGGGGCTGGCACCTTTGGCCTGGGAGCAGGGGCTCGACGTTTACAATTTTTAGTGTGAAGGCTGATTTTGGCCGAGAATGAGGTAAGGCGCTATGTTGGGCCCTTGCGCGGCTAGGCGAGCCCGCAGCCCCAATGCGAGTGGGGCTGTGCGAGGGCCGCTGAGGGAGGTTTGAGGCCAGGCATCCCTTTGGGGCTGGCACCTTTGGCCTGGGAGCAGGGGCTCGACGTTTACAATTTTGGAGGTGAAGGCTGATTTTGGCCGAGAGTGAGGTAAGGCGCTATGTTGAGCCCTTGCGCGGCTAGGCGAGCCCGCAGCCCCAATGCGAGTGGGGCTGTGCGAGGGCCGCTGAGGGAGGTTTGAGGCCAGGCATCCGTTTTGGGGCTGGCACCTTTGGCCTGGGAGCAGGGGCTCGACGTTTACAATTTTTTAGTGTGAAGGCTGATTTTGGCCGAGAGTGACGTAAGACGGTATGTTGAGCCCTTGCGCGGCTAGGCGAGCCCGCAGCCCCAATGCGAGTGGGGCTGTGCGAGGGCCGCTGAGGGAGGTTTGAGGCCAGGCATCCCTTTTGGGGCTGGCACCTTTGGCCTGGGAGCAGGGGCTCGACGTTTACAATTTTTAGTGTGAAGGCTGATTTTGGCTGAGAGTGACGTAAGACGCTATGTTGAGCCCTTGCGCGGCTAGGCGAGCCCGCAGCCCCAATGCGAGTGGGGCTGTGCGAGGGCCGCTGAGGGAGGTTTGAGGCCAGGCATCCCTTTTGGGGCTGGCACCTTTGGCCTGGGAGCAGGGGCTCGACGTTTACAATTTTTTAGTGTGAAGGCTGATTTTGGCCGAGAGTGAGGTAAGGCGCTATGTTGGGCCCTTGCGCGGCTAGGCGAGCCCGCAGCCCCAATGCGAGTGGGGCTGTGCGAGGGCCGCTGAGGGAGGTTTGAGGCCAGGCATCCCTTTTGGGCTGGCACCTTTGGCCTGGGAGCAGGGGCTCGACGTTTACAATTTTTTAGTGTGAAGGCTGATTTTGGCCGAGAGTGACGTAAGACGCTATGTTGAGCCCTTGCGCGGCTAGGCGAGCCCGCAGCCCCAATGCGAGTGGGGCTGTGCGAGGGCCGCTGAGGGAGGTTTGAGGCCAGGCATCCCTTTTGGGGCTGGCACCTTTGGCCTGGGAGCAGGGGCTCGACGTTTACAATTTTTTAGTGTGAAGGCTGATTTTGGCCGAGAGTGACGTAAGACGGTATGTTGGGCCCTTGCGCGGCTAGGCGAGCCCGCAGCCCCAATGCGAGTGGGGCTGTGCGAGGGCCGCTGAGGGAGGTTTGAGGCCAGGCATCCCTTTTGGGGCTGGCACCTTTGGCCTGGGAGCAGGGGCTCGACGTTTACAATTTTTGTGTGAAGGCTGATTTTGGCCGAGTGAGGTAAGACGCTATGTTGGGCCCTTGCGCGGCTAGGCGAGCCCGCAGCCCCAATGCGAGTGGGGCTGTGCGAGGGCCGCTGAGGGAGTTTGAGGCCAGGCATCCCTTTTGGGGCTGGCACCTTTGGCCTGGGAGCAGGGGCTCGACGTTTACAATTTTTGGTGTGAAGGCTGATTTTGGCTGAGAGTGACGTAAGACGGTATGTTGAGCCCTTGCGCGGCTAGGCGAGCCCGCAGCCCCAATGCGAGTGGGGCTGTGCGAGGGCCGCTGAGGGAGGTTTGAGGCCAGGCATCCCTTTTGGGCTGGCACCTTTGGCCTGGGAGCAGGGGCTCGACGTTTACAATTTTTTAGTGTGAAGGCTGCTTTTGGCCGAGAGTGACGTAAGACGGTATGTTGAGCCCTTGCGCGGCTAGGCGAGCCCGCAGCCCCAATGCGAGTGGGGCTGTGCGAGGGCCGCTGAGGGAGGTTTGAGGCCAGGCATCCTTTTTGGGCTGGCACCTTTGGCCTGGGAGCAGGGGCTCGACGTTTACAATTTTTTAGTGTGAAGGCTGATTTTGGCCGAGAGTGAGGTAAGACGCTATGTTGAGCCCTTGCGCGGCTAGGCGAGCCCGCAGCCCCAATGCGAGTGGGGCTGTGCGAGGGCCGCTGTGGGAGGTTTGAGGCCAGGCATCCCTTTTGGGGCTGGCACCTTTGGCCTGGGAGCAGGGGCTCGACGTTTACAATTTTTGGTGTGAAGGCTGATTTTGGCCGAGAGTGAGGTAAGCTAGTATGTTGAGCCCTTGCGCGGCTAGGCGAGCCCGCAGCCCCAATGCGAGTGGGGCTGTGCGAGGGCCGCTGAGGGAGGTTTGAGGCCAGGCATCCCTTTTGGGGCTGGCACCTTTGGCCTGGGAGCAGGGCTCGACGTTTACAATTTTTTAGTGTGAAGGCTGATTTTGGCCGAGAGTGACGTAAGACGGTAGGTTGGGCCCTTGCTCGGCTAGGCGAGCCCGCAGCCCCAATGCGAGTGGGGCTGTGCGAGGGCCGCTGTGGGAGGTTTGAGGCCAGGCATCCCTTTTGGGGCTGGCACCTTTGGCCTGGGAGCAGGGGCTCGACGTTTACAATTTTTAGTGTGAAGGCTGATTTTGGCCGAGAGTGACGTAAGAGGTATGTTGAGGCCTTGCGCGGCTAGGCGAGCCCGCAGCCCCAATGCGAGTGGGGCTGTGCGAGGGCCGCTGAGGGAGGTTTGAGGCCAGGCATCCCTTTTGGGGCTGGCACCTTTGGCCTGGGAGCAGGGGCTCGACGTTTACAATTTTTTAGTGTGAAGGCTGATTTTGGCCGAGAGTGAGGTAAGACGTATGTTGGAGCCCTTGCGCGGCTAGGCGAGCCCGCAGCCCCAATGCGAGTGGGGCTGTGCGAGGGCCGCTGAGGGAGGTTTGAGGCCAGGCATCCCTTTTGGGGCTGGCACCTTTGGCCTGGGAGCAGGGGCTCGACGTTTACAATTTTTTAGTGTGAAGGCTGATTTTGGCCGAGAATGAGGTAAGGCGCTATGTTGAGGCCTTGCGCGGCTAGGCGAGCCCGCAGCCCCAATGCGAGTGGGGCTGTGCGAGGGCCGCTGAGGGAGGTTTGAGGCCAGGCATCCCTTTTGGGGCTGGCACCTTTGGCCTGGGAGCAGGGGCTCGACGTTTAATTTTTTAGGTGAAGGCTGATTTTGGCCGAGAATGAGGTAAGGCGCTATGTTGAGCCCTTGCGCGGCTAGGCGAGCCCGCAGCCCCAATGCGAGTGGGGCTGTGCGAGGGCCGCTGAGGGAGGTTTGAGGCCAGGCATCCCTTTTGGGGCTGGCACCTTTGGCCTGGGAGCAGGGGCTCGACGTTTACAATTTTTTAGTGTGAAGTCTGATTTTGGCCGAGAGTGACGTAAGTCGGTATGTTGAGCCCTTGCGCGGCTAGGCGAGCCCGCAGCCCCAATGCGAGTGGGGCTGTGCGAGGGCCGCTGAGGGAGGTTTGAGGCCAGGCATCCCTTTTGGGGCTGGCACCTTTGGCCTGGGAGCAGGGGCTCGACGTTTACAATTTTTTGTGTGAAGGGCGATTTTGGCCGAGAGTGACGTAAGACGCTATGTTGAGCCCTTGCGCGGCTAGGCGAGCCCGCAGCCCCAATGCGAGTGGGGCTGTGCGAGGGCCGCTGAGGGAGGTTTGAGGCCAGGCATCCCTTTTGGGGCTGGCACCTTTGGCCTGGGAGCAGGGGCTCGACGTTTACAATTTTTAGTGTGAAGGCTGATTTTGGCCGAGAGTGAGGTAAGACTATGTTGGGCCCTTGCGCGGCTAGGCGAGCCCGCAGCCCCAATGCGAGTGGGGCTGTGCGAGGGCCGCTGAGGGAGGTTTGAGGCCAGGCATCCCTTTTGGGGCTGGCACCTTTGGCCTGGGAGCAGGGGCTCGACGTTTACAATTTTTAGTGTGAAGGCTGATTTTGGCCGAGAGTGAGGTAAGACGGTATGTTGAGCCCTTGCGCGGCTAGGCGAGCCCGCAGCCCCAATGCGAGTGGGGCTGTGCGAGGGCCGCTGAGGGAGGTTTGAGGCCAGGCATCCGTTTTGGGGCTGGCACCTTTGGCCTGGGAGCAGGGGCTCGACGTTTACAATTTTTTAGTGTGAAGGCTGATTTTGGCCGAGAGTGACATAAGACGGTATGTTGAGCCCTTGCGCGGCTAGGCGAGCCCGCAGCCCCAATGCGAGTGGGGCTGTGCGAGGGCCGCTGAGGGAGGTTTGAGGCCAGGCATCCCTTTTGGGGCTGGCACCTTTGGCCTGGGAGCAGGGGCTCGACGTTTACAATTTTTGGTGTGAAGGCTGATTTTGGCTGAGAGTGACGTAAGGCGCTATGTTGAGGCCCTTGCGCGGCTAGGCGAGCCCGCAGCCCCAATGCGAGTGGGGCTGTGCGAGGGCCGCTGAGGGAGGTTTGAGGCCAGGCATCCCTTTTGGGGCTGGCACCTTTGGCCTGGGAGCAGGGGCTCGACGTTTACAATTTTTTAGTGTGAAGGCTGATTTTGGCCGAGAATGAGGTAAGGCGCTATGTTGAGCCCTTGCGCGGCTAGGCGAGCCCGCAGCCCCAATGCGAGTGGGGCTGTGCGAGGGCCGCTGAGGGAGGTTTGAGGCCAGGCATCCGTTTTGGGGCTGGCACCTTTGGCCTGGGAGCAGGGGCTCGACGTTTACAATTTTTTAGTGTGAAGGCTGATTTTGGCCGAGAGTGACGTAAGCGGTATGTTGAGCCCTTGCGCGGCTAGGCGAGCCCGCAGCCCCAATGCGAGTGGGGCTGTGCGAGGGCCGCTGAGGGAGGTTTGAGGCCAGGCATCCCTTTTGGGGCTGGCACCTTTGGCCTGGGAGCAGGGGCTCGACGTTTACAATTTTTTAGTGTGAAGGCTGATTTTGGCCGAGAATGAGGTAAGGCGCTATGTTGAGCCCTTGCGCGGCTAGGCGAGCCCGCAGCCCCAATGCGAGTGGGGCTGTGCGAGGGCCGCTGTGGGAGGTTTGAGGCCAGGCATCCCTTTTGGGGCTGGCACCTTTGGCCTGGGAGCAGGGGCTTGACGTTTACAATTTTTGGTGTGAAGGCTGATTTTGGGCGAGAGTGAGGTAAGTCGGTATGTTGAGCCCTTGCGCGGCTAGGCGAGCCCGCAGCCCCAATGCGAGTGGGGCTGTGCGAGGGCCGCTGAGGGAGGTTTGAGGCCAGGCATCCCTTTTGGGGCTGGCACCTTTGGCCTGGGAGCAGGGGCTCGACGTTTACAATTTTTGTGTGAAGGCTGATTTTGGCTGAGAGTGACGTAAGACGGTATGTTGGGCCCTTGCGCGGCTAGGCGAGCCCGCAGCCCCAATGCGAGTGGGGCTGTGCGAGGGCCGCTGAGGGAGGTTTGAGGCCAGGCATCCCTTTTGGGGCTGGCACCTTTGGCCTGGGAGCAGGGGCTCGACGTTTACAATTTTTAGTGTGAAGGCTGATTTTGGCTGAGAGTGAGGTAAGGCGCTATGTTGAGCCCTTGCGCGGCTAGGCGAGCCCGCAGCCCCAATGCGAGTGGGGCTGTGCGAGGGCCGCTGAGGGAGGTTTGAGGCCAGGCATCCGTTTTGGGGCTGGCACCTTTGGCCTGGGAGCAGGGGCTCGACGTTTACAATTTTTAGTGTGAAGGCTGATTTTTGCCGAGAGTGACGTAAGACGGGATGGTGGGCCCTTGCGCGGCTAGGCGAGCCCGCAGCCCCAATGCGAGTGGGGCTGTGCGAGGGCCGCTGAGGGAGGTTTGAGGCCAGGCATCCCTTTTGGGGCTGGCACCTTTGGCCTGGGAGCAGGGGCTCGACGTTTACAATTTTTTAGTGTGAAGGCTGATTTTGGCCGAGAATGAGGTAAGGCGCTATGTTGGGCCCTTGCGCGGCTAGGCGAGCCCGCAGCCCCAATGCGAGTGGGGCTGTGCGAGGGCCGCTGAGGAGGTTTGAGGCCAGGCATCCCTTTTGGGGCTGGCACCTTTGGCCTGGGAGCAGGGGCTCGACGTTTACAATTTTTGGTGTGAAGGGCGATTTTGGCTGAGAGTGACGTAAGACGGTATGTTGGGCCCTTGCGCGGCTAGGCGAGCCCGCAGCCCCAATGCGAGTGGGGCTGTGCGAGGGCCGCTGAGGGAGGTTTGAGGCCAGGCATCCCTTTTGGGGCTGGCACCTTTGGCCTGGGAGCAGGGGCTCGACGTTTACAATTTTTTAGTGTGAAGGCTGATTTTGGCCGAGAGTGACGTAAGACGGTATGTTGAGCCCTTGCGCGGCTAGGCGAGCCCGCAGCCCCAATGCGAGTGGGGCTGTGCGAGGGCCGCTGAGGGAGGTTTGAGGCCAGGCATCCCTTTTGGGGCTGGCACCTTTGGCCTGGGAGCAGGGGCTCGACGTTTACAATTTTGGTGTGAAGGCTGATTTTGGCTGAGAGTGACGTAAGACGGTATGTTGAGCCCTTGCGCGGCTAGGCGAGCCCGCAGCCCCAATGCGAGTGGGGCTGTGCGAGGGCCGCTGAGGGAGGTTTGAGGCCAGGCATCCGTTTTGGGGCTGGCACCTTTGGCCTGGGAGCAGGGGCTCGACGTTTACAATTTTTTAGTGTGAAGGCTGATTTTGGCCGAGAGTGAGGTAAGTCGCTATGTTGAGCCCTTGCGCGGCTAGGCGAGCCCGCAGCCCCAATGCGAGTGGGGCTGTGCGAGGGCCGCTGAGGGAGGTTTGAGGCCAGGCATCCCTTTTGGGGCTGGCACCTTTGGCCTGGGAGCAGGGGCTCGACGTTTACAATTTTTAGTGTGAAGGCTGATTTTGGCCGAGAGTGAGGTAAGGCGCTATGTTGGGCCCTTGCGCGGCTAGGCGAGCCCGCAGCCCCAATGCGAGTGGGGCTGTGCGAGGGCCGCTGAGGGAGGTTTGAGGCCAGGCATCCCTTTTGGGGCTGGCACCTTTGGCCTGGGAGCAGGGGCTCGACGTTTACAATTTTTAGGTGAAGGCTGATTTTGGCCGAGAGTGAGGTAAGGCACTATGTTGAGCCCTTGCGCGGCTAGGCGAGCCCGCAGCCCCAATGCGAGTGGGGCTGTGCGAGGGCCGCTGAGGGAGGTTTGAGGCCAGGCATCCCTTTTGGGGCTGGCACCTTTGGCCTGGGAGCAGGGGCTCGACGTTTACAATTTTTTAGTGTGAAGGCTGATTTTGGCCGAGAGTGACGTAAGACGGTATGTTGAGCCCTTGCGCGGCTAGGCGAGCCCGCAGCCCCAATGCGAGTGGGGCTGTGCGAGGGCCGCTGTGGGAGGTTTGAGGCCAGGCATCCCTTTTGGGGCTGGCACCTTTGGCCTGGGAGCAGGGGCTCGACGTTTACAATTTTTTGTGTGAAGGCTGATTTTGGCTGAGAGTGACGTAAGACGTATGTGAGCCCTTGCGCGGCTAGGCGAGCCCGCAGCCCCAATGCGAGTGGGGCTGTGCGAGGGCCGCTGAGGGAGGTTTGAGGCCAGGCATCCCTTTTGGGGCTGGCACCTTTGGCCTGGGAGCAGGGGCTCGACGTTTACAATTTTTTAGTGTGAAGGCTGATTTTGGCCGAGAGTGAGGTAAGGCGCTATGTTGGCCCTTGCGCGGCTAGGCGAGCCCGCAGCCCCAATGCGAGTGGGGCTGTGCGAGGGCCGCTGAGGGAGGTTTGAGGCCAGGCATCCCTTTTGGGGCTGGCACCTTTGGCCTGGGAGCAGGGGCTCGACGTTTACAATTTTTTAGTGTGAAGGCTGATTTTGGCCGAGAGTGACGTAAGACGGTATGTTGAGCCCTTGCGCGGCTAGGCGAGCCCGCAGCCCCAATGCGAGTGGGGCTGTGCGAGGGCCGCTGAGGGAGGTTTGAGGCCAGGCATCCCTTTTGGGGCTGGCACCTTTGGCCTGGGAGCAGGGGCTCGACGTTTAAAATTTTTAGGGTGAAGGCTGATTTTGGCCGAGAGTGAGGTAAGACGCTATGTTGAGCCCTTGCGCGGCTAGGCGAGCCCGCAGCCCCAATGCGAGTGGGGCTGTGCGAGGGCCGCTGAGGGAGGTTTGAGGCCAGGCATCCCTTTTGGGGCTGGCACCTTTGGCCTGGGAGCAGGGGCTCGACGTTTACAATTTTTTAGTGTGAAGGCTGATTTTGGCCGAGAGTTGGCTGAGTGCGTAAGTGTTTGAGGCCTTGCGCGGCTAGGCGAGCCCGCAGCCCCAATGCGAGTGGGGCTGTGCGAGGGCCGCTGAGGGAGTTTGAGGCCAGGCATCCCTTTTGGGGCTGGCACCTTTGGCCTGGGAGCAGGGGCTCGACGTTTACAATTTTGGTGAAGGCTGATTTTGGCCGAGAATGAGGTAAGGCGCTATGTTGGGCCCTTGCGCGGCTAGGCGAGCCCGCAGCCCCAATGCGAGTGGGGCTGTGCGAGGGCCGCTGAGGGAGGTTTGAGGCCAGGCATCCCTTTTGGGGCTGGCACCTTTGGCCTGGGAGCAGGGGCTCGACGTTTACAATTTTTTGGTGTGAAGGCTGATTTTGGCCGAGAGTGAGGTAAGGCGCTATGTTGGGCCCTTGCGCGGCTAGGCGAGCCCGCAGCCCCAATGCGAGTGGGGCTGTGCGAGGGCCGCTGAGGGAGGTTTGAGGCCAGGCATCCCTTTTGGGGCTGGCACCTTTGGCCTGGGAGCAGGGGCTCGACGTTTACAATTTTTGGTGTGAAGGCTGATTTTGAGCTGAGAGTGACGTAAGACGCTATGTTGAGCCCTTGCGCGGCTAGGCGAGCCCGCAGCCCCAATGCGAGTGGGGCTGTGCGAGGGCCGCTGAGGGAGGTTTGAGGCCAGGCATCCCTTTTGGGGCTGGCACCTTTGGCCTGGGAGCAGGGGCTCGACGTTTACAATTTTTAGTGTGAAGGCTGATTTTGGCCGAGAGTGACGTAAGACGTATGTTGAGCCCTTGCGCGGCTAGGCGAGCCCGCAGCCCCAATGCGAGTGGGGCTGTGCGAGGGCCGCTGAGGGAGGTTTGAGGCCAGGCATCCCTTTTGGGGCTGGCACCTTTGGCCTGGGAGCAGGGGCTCGACGTTTACAATTTTTTAGTGTGAAGGCTGATTTTGGCCGAGAGTGAGGTAAGACGATGTTGAGCCCTTGCGCGGCTAGGCGAGCCCGCAGCCCCAATGCGAGTGGGGCTGTGCGAGGGCCGCTGAGGGAGGTTTGAGGCCAGGCATCCCTTTTGGGGCTGGCACCTTTGGCCTGGGAGCAGGGGCTCGACGTTTACAATTTTTGTGTGAAGGCTGATTTTGGCCGAGAGTGACGTAAGACAGTATGTTGAGCCCTTGCGCGGCTAGGCGAGCCCGCAGCCCCAATGCGAGTGGGGCTGTGCGAGGGCCGCTGAGGGAGGTTTGAGGCCAGGCATCCGTTTTGGGGCTGGCACCTTTGGCCTGGGAGCAGGGGCTCGACGTTTACAATTTTTTAGTGTGAAGGCTGATTTTGGCCGAGAGTGACGTAAGACGGTATGTTGGCCCTTGCGCGGCTAGGCGAGCCCGCAGCCCCAATGCGAGTGGGGCTGTGCGAGGGCCGCTGAGGGAGGTTTGAGGCCAGGCATCCCTTTTGGGGCTGGCACCTTTGGCCTGGGAGCAGGGGCTCGACGTTTACAATTTTTGGTGTGAAGGCTGATTTTGGCCGAGAGTGACATAAGACGGTATGTTGAGGCCTTGCGCGGCTAGGCGAGCCTGCAGCCCCAATGCGAGTGGGGCTGTGCGAGGGCCGCTGAGGGAGGTTTGAGGCCAGGCATCCCTTTTGGGGCTGGCACCTTTGGCCTGGGAGCAGGGGCTCGACGTTTACAATTTTTTAGTGTGAAGGCTGATTTTGGCCGAGAGTGAGGTAAGACGTATGTTGAGCCCTTGCGCGGCTAGGCGAGCCCGCAGCCCCAATGCGAGTGGGGCTGTGCGAGGGCCGCTGAGGGAGGTTTGAGGCCAGGCATCCCTTTTGGGGCTGGCACCTTTGGCCTGGGAGCAGGGGCTCGACGTTTACAATTTTTTAGTGTGAAGGCTGATTTTGGCCGAGAGTGAGGTAAGGCGCTATGTTGGGCCCTTGCGCGGCTAGGCGAGCCCGCAGCCCCAATGCGAGTGGGGCTGTGCGAGGGCCGCTGAGGGAGGTTTGAGGCCAGGCATCCGTTTTGGGGCTGGCACCTTTGGCCTGGGAGCAGGGGCTCGACGTTTACAATTTTGGGGGTGAAGGCTGATTTTGGCCGAGAATGAGGTAAGGCGCTATGTTGGGCCCTTGCGCGGCTAGGCGAGCCCGCAGCCCCAATGCGAGTGGGGCTGTGCGAGGGCCGCTGAGGGAGGTTTGAGGCCAGGCATCCCTTTTGGGGCTGGCACCTTTGGCCTGGGAGCAGGGGCTCGACGTTTACAATTTTTTAGTGTGAAGGCTGATTTTGGCCGAGAGTGACGTAAGACGGTATGTTGAGGCCTGCGCGGCTAGGCGAGCCCGCAGCCCCAATGCGAGTGGGGCTGTGCGAGGGCCGCTGAGGAGGTTTGAGGCCAGGCATCCCTTTTGGGGCTGGCACCTTTGGCCTGGGAGCAGGGGCTCGACGTTTACAATTTTTTAGTGTGAAGGCTGATTTTGGCCGAGAGTGACGTAAGACGCTATGTTGAGCCCTTGCGCGGCTAGGCGAGCCCGCAGCCCCAATGCGAGTGGGGCTGTGCGAGGGCCGCTGAGGGAGGTTTGAGGCCAGGCATCCCTTTTGGGGCTGGCACCTTTGGCCTGGGAGCAGGGGCTCGACGTTTACAATTTTTTAGTGTGAAGGCTGATTTTGGCCGAGAGTGAGGTAAGGCGCTATGTTGGGCCCTTGCGCGGCTAGGCGAGCCCGCAGCCCCAATGCGAGTGGGGCTGTGCGAGGGCCGCTGAGGGAGGTTTGAGGCCAGGCATCCCTTTTGGGGCTGGCACCTTTGGCCTGGGAGCAGGGGCTCGACGTTTACAATTTTTAGTGTGAAGGCTGATTTTGGCCGAGAGTGAGGTAAGACGTATGTTGAGCCCTTGCGCGGCTAGGCGAGCCCGCAGCCCCAATGCGAGTGGGGCTGTGCGAGGGCCGCTGAGGGAGGTTTGAGGCCAGGCATCCCTTTTGGGGCTGGCACCTTTGGCCTGGGAGCAGGGGCTCGACGTTTACAATTTTTTAGTGTGAAGGCTGATTTTGGCCGAGAATGAGGTAAGTCGCTATGTTGGGCCCTTGCGCGGCTAGGCGAGCCCGCAGCCCCAATGCGAGTGGGGCTGTGCGAGGGCCGCTGAGGGAGGTTTGAGGCCAGGCATCCCTTTTGGGGCTGGCACCTTTGGCCTGGGAGCAGGGGCTCGACGTTTACAATTTTTTGTGTGAAGGCTGATTTTGGCCGAGAGTGACGTAAGACGGTATGTTGGGCCCTTGCGCGGCTAGGCGAGCCCGCAGCCCCAATGCGAGTGGGGCTGTGCGAGGGCCGCTGAGGGAGGTTTGAGGCCAGGCATCCCTTTTGGGGCTGGCACCTTTGGCCTGGGAGCAGGGGCTCGACGTTTACAATTTTTTGGTGTGAAGGCTGATTTTGGCTGAGAGTGACGTAAGACGGTATGTTGAGCCCTTGCGCGGCTAGGCGAGCCCGCAGCCCCAATGCGAGTGGGGCTGTGCGAGGGCCGCTGAGGGAGGTTTGAGGCCAGGCATCCCTTTTGGGCTGGCACCTTTGGCCTGGGAGCAGGGGCTCGACGTTTAAATTTTGGAGGTGAAGGCTGATTTTGGCCGAGAGAGAGTAAAGGCGCTATGTTGAGGCCTTGCTCGGCTAGGCGGGCCTGCAGCCCCAATGTGAGTGGTGGCTGTGCGAGGGCCGCTGAGGGAGGTTTGAGGCCAGGCATCCCTTTTGGGGCTGGCACCTTTGGCCTGGGAGCAGGGGCTCGACGTTTACAATTTTTTAGTGTGAAGGCTGATTTTGGCCGAGAGTGACGTAAGACGCTATGTTGAGCCCTTGCGCGGCTAGGCGAGCCCGCAGCCCCAATGCGAGTGGGGCTGTGCGAGGGCCGCTGAGGGAGGTTTGAGGCCAGGCATCCCTTTTGGGGCTGGCACCTTTGGCCTGGGAGCAGGGGCTCGACGTTTACAATTTTTTAGTGTGAAGGCTGATTTTGGCCGAGAGTGAGGTAAGGCGCTATGTTGGCCCTTGCGCGGCTAGGCGAGCCCGCAGCCCCAATGCGAGTGGGGCTGTGCGAGGGCCGCTGTGGGAGGTTTGAGGCCAGGCATCCCTTTTGGGGCTGGCACCTTTGGCCTGGGAGCAGGGGCTCGACGTTTACAATTTTTAGGTGTGAAGGCTGATTTTGGCCGAGAGTGACGTAAGACGGTATGTTGGCCCTTGCGCGGCTAGGCGAGCCCGCAGCCCCAATGCGAGTGGGGCTGTGCGAGGGCCGCTGAGGGAGTTTGAGGCCAGGCATCCCTTTTGGGGCTGGCACCTTTGGCCTGGGAGCAGGGGCTCGACGTTTACAATTTTTAGTGTGAAGGCTGATTTTGGCCGAGAGTGACGTAAGACGGTATGTTGAGCCCTTGCGCGGCTAGGCGAGCCCGCAGCCCCAATGCGAGTGGGGCTGTGCGAGGGCCGCTGAGGGAGGTTTGAGGCCAGGCATCCCTTTTGGGGCTGGCACCTTTGGCCTGGGAGCAGGGGCTCGACGTTTACAATTTTTGGTGTGAAGGCTGATTTTGGCTGAGAGTGACGTAAGAGCGGTATGTTGAGCCCTTGCGCGGCTAGGCGAGCCCGCAGCCCCAATGCGAGTGGGGCTGTGCGAGGGCCGCTGAGGGAGGTTTGAGGCCAGGCATCCCTTTTGGGGCTGGCACCTTTGGCCTGGGAGCAGGGGCTCGACGTTTACAATTTTTTAGTGTGAAGGCTGATTTTGGCCGAGAGTGACGTAAGACGGTATGTTGAGCCCTTGCGCGGCTAGGCGAGCCCGCAGCCCCAATGCGAGTGGGGCTGTGCGAGGGCCGCTGAGGGAGGTTTGAGGCCAGGCATCCCTTTTGGGGCTGGCACCTTTGGCCTGGGAGCAGGGGCTCGACGTTTACAATTTTTTAGTGTGAAGGCTGATTTTGGCCGAGAATGAGGTAAGCGCTATGTTGGGCCCTTGCGCGGCTAGGCGAGCCCGCAGCCCCAATGCGAGTGGGGCTGTGCGAGGGCCGCTGAGGGAGGTTTGAGGCCAGGCATCCCTTTTGGGGCTGGCACCTTTGGCCTGGGAGCAGGGGCTCGACGTTTACAATTTTTAGTGTGAAGGCTGATTTTGGCCGAGAGTGAGGTAAGGCGCTATGTTGAGCCCTTGCGCGGCTAGGCGAGCCCGCAGCCCCAATGCGAGTGGGGCTGTGCGAGGGCCGCTGAGGGAGGTTTGAGGCCAGGCATCCGTTTTGGGGCTGGCACCTTTGGCCTGGGAGCAGGGGCTCGACGTTTACAATTTTTTAGTGTGAAGGCTGATTTTGGCCGAGAGTGACGTAAGACGGTATGTTGAGCCCTTGCGCGGCTAGGCGAGCCCGCAGCCCCAATGCGAGTGGGGCTGTGCGAGGGCCGCTGAGGGAGGTTTGAGGCCAGGCATCCCTTTTGGGGCTGGCACCTTTGGCCTGGGAGCAGGGGCTCGACGTTTACAATTTTTTGTGTGAAGGCTGATTTTGGCTGAGAGTGAGGTAAGACGGTATGTTGAGCCCTTGCGCGGCTAGGCGAGCCCGCAGCCCCAATGCGAGTGGGGCTGTGCGAGGGCCGCTGAGGGAGGTTTGAGGCCAGGCATCCCTTTTGGGGCTGGCACCTTTGGCCTGGGAGCAGGGGCTCGACGTTTACAATTTTTTAGTGTGAAGTCTGATTTTGGCCGAGAATGAGGTAAGGCGCTATGTTGGGCCCTTGCGCGGCTAGGCGAGCCCGCAGCCCCAATGCGAGTGGGGCTGTGCGAGGGCCGCTGAGGGAGGTTTGAGGCCAGGCATCCCTTTTGGGGCTGGCACCTTTGGCCTGGGAGCAGGGCTCGACGTTTACAATTTTTTAGTGTGAAGGCTGATTTTGGCGAGAGTGACGTAAGACGGTATGTTGAGCCCTTGCGCGGCTAGGCGAGCCCGCAGCCCCAATGCGAGTGGGGCTGTGCGAGGGCCGCTGAGGGAGGTTTGAGGCCAGGCATCCCTTTTGGGGCTGGCACCTTTGGCCTGGGAGCAGGGGCTCGACGTTTACAATTTTTTAGTGTGAAGGCTGATTTTGGCTGGGAGTGAGGTAAGCTACTATGTTGAGCCCTTGCGCGGCTAGGCGAGCCCGCAGCCCCAATGCGAGTGGGGCTGTGCGAGGGCCGCTGAGGGAGGTTTGAGGCCAGGCATCCCTTTTGGGGCTGGCACCTTTGGCCTGGGAGCAGGGGCTCGACGTTTACAATTTTTTAGTGTGAAGGCTGATTTTGGCCGAGAGTGACGTAAGACGGTATGTTGAGCCCTTGCGCGGCTAGGCGAGCCCGCAGCCCCAATGCGAGTGGGGCTGTGCGAGGGCCGCTGAGGGAGGTTTGAGGCCAGGCATCCCTTTTGGGGCTGGCACCTTTGGCCTGGGAGCAGGGGCTCGACGTTTACAATTTTTGTGTGAAGGCTGATTTTGGCCGAGAATGAGGTAAGGCGCTATGTTGGCCCTTGCGCGGCTAGGCGAGCCCGCAGCCCCAATGCGAGTGGGGCTGTGCGAGGGCCGCTGAGGGAGGTTTGAGGCCAGGCATCCCTTTTGGGGCTGGCACCTTTGGCCTGGGAGCAGGGGCTCGACGTTTACAATTTTTTAGTGTGAAGGCTGCTTTTGGCTGAGAGTGACGTAAGACGGTATGTTGAGCCCTTGCGCGGCTAGGCGAGCCTGCAGCCCCAATGCGAGTGGGGCTGTGCGAGGGCCGCTGAGGGAGGTTTGAGGCCAGGCATCCCTTTTGGGGCTGGCACCTTTGGCCTGGGAGCAGGGGCTCGACGTTTACAATTTTTGGTGTGAAGGCTGATTTTGGCCGAGAGTGAGGTAAGACGCTATGTTGAGCCCTTGCGCGGCTAGGCGAGCCCGCAGCCCCAATGCGAGTGGGGCTGTGCGAGGGCCGCTGAGGGAGGTTTGAGGCCAGGCATCCCTTTTGGGGCTGGCACCTTTGGCCTGGGAGCAGGGGCTCGACGTTTACAATTTTTTAGTGTGAAGGCTGATTTTGGCCGAGAGTGACGTAAGACGCTATGTTGAGCCCTTGCGCGGCTAGGCGAGCCCGCAGCCCCAATGCGAGTGGGGCTGTGCGAGGGCCGCTGAGGGAGGTTTGAGGCCAGGCATCCCTTTTGGGGCTGGCACCTTTGGCCTGGGAGCAGGGGCTCGACGTTTACAATTTTTTAGTGTGAAGGCTGATTTTGGCCGAGAGTGACGTAAGACGCTATGTTGAGCCCTTGCGCGGCTAGGCGAGCCCGCAGCCCCAATGCGAGTGGGGCTGTGCGAGGGCCGCTGAGGGAGGTTTGAGGCCAGGCATCCCTTTTGGGGCTGGCACCTTTGGCCTGGGAGCAGGGGCTCGACGTTTACAATTTTTTAGTGTGAAGGCTGATTTTGGCCGAGAGTGAGGTAAGGCGCTATGTTGGGCCCTTGCGCGGCTAGGCGAGCCCGCAGCCCCAATGCGAGTGGGGCTGTGCGAGGGCCGCTGAGGGAGGTTTGAGGCCAGGCATCCCTTTTGGGGCTGGCACCTTTGGCCTGGGAGCAGGGGCTCGACGTTTACAATTTTTTAGTGTGAAGGCTGATTTTGGCCGAGAGTGAGGTAAGAGCGCTATGTTGAGCCCTTGCGCGGCTAGGCGAGCCCGCAGCCCCAATGCGAGTGGGGCTGTGCGAGGGCCGCAGAGGAGGTTTGAGGCCAGGCATCCCTTTTGGGGCTGGCACCTTTGGCCTGGGAGCAGGGGCTCGACGTTTGAACTTTGAGGGTGAAGGCTGATTTTGGCTGAGAGTGAGGTAAGACTATGTTGAGCCCTTGCGCGGCTAGGCGAGCCCGCAGCCCCAATGCGAGTGGGGCTGTGCGAGGGCCGCTGAGGGAGGTTTGAGGCCAGGCATCCCTTTTGGGGCTGGCACCTTTGGCCTGGGAGCAGGGGCTCGACGTTTACAATTTTTTAGTGTGAAGGCTGATTTTGGCCGAGAGTGACGTAAGACGGTATGTTGAGCCCTTGCGCGGCTAGGCGAGCCCGCAGCCCCAATGCGAGTGGGGCTGTGCGAGGGCCGCTGAGGGAGGTTTGAGGCCAGGCATCCGTTTTGGGGCTGGCACCTTTGGCCTGGGAGCAGGGGCTCGACGTTTACAATTTTTTGGTGTGAAGGCTGATTTTGGCTGAGAGTGAGGTAAGACGCTATGTTGGGCCCTTGCGCGGCTAGGCGAGCCCGCAGCCCCAATGCGAGTGGGCTGTGCGAGGGCCGCTGAGGGAGGTTTGAGGCCAGGCATCCCTTTTGGGCTGGCACCTTTGGCCTGGGAGCAGGGGCTCGACGTTTACAATTTTTTGGTGTGAAGGCTGATTTTGGCTGAGAGTGACGTAAGACGGTATGTTGAGCCCCTTGCGCGGCTAGGCGAGCCCGCAGCCCCAATGCGAGTGGGGCTGTGCGAGGGCCGCTGAGGGAGGTTTGAGGCCAGGCATCCCTTTTGGGGCTGGCACCTTTGGCCTGGGAGCAGGGGCTCGACGTTTACAATTTTTGGTGTGAAGGCTGATTTTGGCCGAGAGTGAGGTAAGACGCTATGTTGAGCCCTTGCGCGGCTAGGCGAGCCCGCAGCCCCAATCGAGTGGGGCTGTGCGAGGGCCGCTGAGGGAGGTTTGAGGCCAGGCATCCCTTTTGGGGCTGGCACCTTTGGCCTGGGAGCAGGGCTCGACGTTTACAATTTTTTAGTGTGAAGGCTGATTTTGGCCGAGAGTGAGGTAAGACGCTATGTTGAGCCCTTGCGCGGCTAGGCGAGCCCGCAGCCCCAATGCGAGTGGGGCTGTGCGAGGGCCGCTGAGGGAGGTTTGAGGCCAGGCATCCCTTTTGGGGCTGGCACCTTTGGCCTGGGAGCAGGGGCTCGACGTTTACAATTTTTAGTGTGAAGGCTGATTTTGGCCGAGAGTGACGTAAGACGGTATGTTGAGCCCTTGCGCGGCTAGGCGAGCCCGCAGCCCCAATGCGAGTGGGGCTGTGCGAGGGCCGCTGTGGGAGGTTTGAGGCCAGGCATCCCTTTTGGGGCTGGCACCTTTGGCCTGGGAGCAGGGGCTCGACGTTTACAATTTTGAGTGAATGCTGATTTTGGCCGAGAGTGAGGTAAGACGCTATGTTGAGCCCTTGCGCGGCTAGGCGAGCCCGCAGCCCCAATGCGAGTGGGGCTGTGCGAGGGCCGCTAGGGAGGTTTGAGGCCAGGCATCCCTTTTGGGGCTGGCACCTTTGGCCTGGGAGCAGGGGCTCGACGTTTACAATTTTTTAGTGTGAAGGCTGATTTTGGCCGAGAGTGACGTAAGACGGTATGTTGAGCCCTTGCGCGGCTAGGCGAGCCCGCAGCCCCAATGCGAGTGGGCTGTGCGAGGGCCGCTGAGGGAGGTTTGAGGCCAGGCATCCCTTTTGGGGCTGGCACCTTTGGCCTGGGAGCAGGGGCTCGACGTTTACAATTTTTAGGTGTGAAGGCTGATTTTGGCCGAGAGTGAGGTAAGACGTATGTTGGGCCCTTGCGCGGCAGGCGAGCCCGCAGCCCCAATGCGAGTGGGGCTGTGCGAGGGCCGCTGAGGGAGGTTTGAGGCCATGCATCCCTTTTGGGGCTGGCACCTTTGGCCTGGGAGCAGGGGCTCGACGTTTACATTTTTTAGTGTGAAGTCTGATTTTGGCTGAGAATGAGGTAAGGCGCTATGTTGACCCTTGCGCGGCTAGGCGAGCCCGCAGCCCCAA